>NW_010119250.1:0-15312 GCF_000699245.1 Pterocles gutturalis | reverse complement strand
TGTTGTTGTTCTAACTGACAAATTTGGATTGATGAGATTGCCTTACCCACCTTGGTAAATTTGAAGAATTTGGTTTTAAATTAATAAAAGCCAGCACATTTTTTTCTTCTATAAAAGAGAAGCCTATTTTCACGAGGCTTTGTTTCCAAGGGCTCCCCTCACCTGTGAACATTTCACCGCCACCTAGTTTGGTACCATACTTTTCATTGAGGTGCTTTTTGATACTGAACTTCCTTAAAGTACAGTGCCTTCTCAGATAGTAAGTGTATGTTAGAGACAGCAGAGTTGACATAACACAGTTTACACTGATCTTTAAGCATTTAAAAAGCTGAGTCCCTGCCAGGTTTCCTTGTCTTGAAACTTAAGTGCAAGGTGTGTACCACTTGTTGTTTAGCAGGTAAATTATTTTCTTTCCATTGACTAGACAGAGAAGCTGTTGTAACACTGGCTTTTACCTGATGCTGACAAAATTGTTTGAAATAACCATTGTTAGAAACATTTCTGCAGCTTTTTATTAGAACTCCTGAAATCCTAATCAGATGACAACTCCCCACAGCACAGCTGGGCATTATCTTGTGCATGCCAACAGCCTAGCCTGGGCTGTAGCCTCTCCTAGAAACACAGATTGCACATTGGATTTCAGCCGTATTATTCTTTCTTGCCAGTGAAACCTCATTCCTGTTCTACAGCTCAGTCTGTCTCATGACACAGAGCCACATGAGTCCTTAAGAAATTTACATTTTTCAGGAAGACTTGCCAAATTCTACACAGTTGGGAAGATCTCATCCATTTTTTTAAAACCACATATAGTATGGACCCTTTTCCAACTAAATCAGCAGAAATAAAACAGACCTTGCCACAAATGACATTCTTTTCTCAAAGGCAGTTGGTTGTATTACTTGTGGTGTTGCATCACTTACTAGAACTACTTCTGAAAACAAATTTAAAAGATATTATAAAAAACAAAGGAATGATGCAACTGTGCCATAGAAGCATGGGGGATAATTCATCTGAGAAGTAGTTCTACTGAAATAGAATAGTTTAACATCATCCAATGACAGTGTTGCTCTCCATCACTTCACGGTATGATATGGAGCAGGTATTCTTGTTTATGCCTGGTCAGTCCTTTACAGTGTGCCACTAGTTATTTGTAAGTATTAAAAAATCCTTGTTACTGTACAAGTAGATAGGTAATTTCAGGACACTGTTCCAAGTCATTCACAATACAAGAGCTGTTCATCAGTCATGATCACAAGCCCAGGGCTGGCCTCAAGCACAGGCGGACACGCACAGTCACAGCGTTGGAGCACCCCTCCAGTGCCTGCTGTGCAGCACGGACACCACCTTGGCTCAACCGATCTATGGAGCAAACCAGACACAGCTCCCAGCCTGCACGTGTCCATGGCCAGTGCATCTTCAAGCCACATGCCAGATGGATATGGAGGTGATCTCTGAGCCTCTGTGCAACAAACAAGGTCAACTTCTGCCGCTATTAAAAAGGGATTGTTTTAATCTAGCCTCTTCTTGCATTCACCTGCTCCTGCAGCCCACATCCACCATATTCTAGTTTAAAACGGGTAATTCACTTTTTTTTAAAACATTTTATTTTAAAAAACTAAAGTTATGGTGTGGAACCATTTCTGCCAACCGCCTGCACAAAGCAAGATTTTAACAAATCGAAACTACTAGCACGTAGTGGTGTCTGACAAGAAAAATCACAGCCAGCACATCCTGTCCACACCTGTGGTTTTCTCCTCGTTTTTTTCCCGTACACACAAACCTACCACCTGAAGGGCGTGCCCTTGGCACCTCGGGTCCAGCACAGCCGCTGGGCCACTCCCCCTGTCCTTCCAGCGCTGCTCCTGAGCCCCCTGCTGGAGTGTGCGCCAGGGGCCGGGCCACCAGCCCAGCTCTGCTCCTGGGGCTCTGCAGCTGGGACAGGGGGGCTAGGAAGACTAAGTGTAGAATATACATCAGCTGAAAATTAATTACCAAGGAGATTCACAGATTTAGCTTTTCTTAGGTGGGTAGCAATACAATGTCCATGCTGCCACTGCCAACAAATCTTAACACCTATATTAGGGTAACAGATGCTGCTTTGGCTTGAGCACTTCAATAGTCAGAATAAGTTCTTCCAAAAGGTATAGAGGACATGTACTGCTTTGGCTTAGAGGTAAACAATGACCAACCTTCATTTACATTACTAGATGACCTCTGCTGTGATTTACAGAACGCATAAAAAATTTTAATAGCGTGGTTTTTTTAAGTACAAAGGAAATATTTTCAGTGGCATGTTTTGCTTTTGTTTGCATTTGTAACCAAGAAAAACCAGCTTTTCTGCTTGTTGCTGGTATACTATCAACTTGCTCTGCAACAACATAATCCACTAATGTGCAAGAATATCCATGTTCATCACATAGCACAGATAGAAGACAGGCTGGGAAGAAATACAGAAAAAAAAATAATCTATTTCTGTTCTCAGGGTTCTGTTTTTCTAGCAAGTGATAAGATGGTATATATTGCAGATTTTCCTCCCCCCCCCCCCCGGATGAGGTTTTCAGTTGTAGGGTGCACTCATTAAATCTGACAGCTGTTCAAAGTTGTTCCTGAAGTTCACCTCAGCAGTAGCTTTCAAAGATACTTTGCAAAAGAAAAAAAAAAATCAGCTTAAAGCTAATTTAATCAATTTCACGAGGGGGCTGCAGAGTGTAACTGCTTCTTAATGTACATGCACTGCATAGGATCTAGAAGAATTTGCTGTGGGTTCTTTAAACCTGTGTGCCACTTAGTTCAGTTTAACTTCTTGTGGTATTGAAGAATTCTTCAATCTGTGGTTTGATCAACTTCGTAAACTTGTATTCTGTAAAGTGCCATAGACTTTTTTTTTTAATTGTAGCATATTTAAAAAAGATATATATACACAAATTTGTGTGAGATGTGCAATACCAAGAATGGGTTTTGTTGTGGTGTGCTTTTTTCTTTTTTTTTTTTTTTCCTTAGTTTTTTTCTTTTAAACAAGATATTTGAAAAGGGACTTGCCAGGGAAGAAGCGGCTGGAGTTCTGGTGGTGTGGACACACTAAAGCATAGAGTAATGCAACAGAATCACTGATTTTGAAGATTAATACAACAGTAGTAACAGCAGCTTAAAGATTTAACAAAAATCTCTTCTAGATTGATTTGAAATAGTCATATCTAGATAATACAGACAATTCAAATGTGAAGTTGTGTCCATATCTGGCAATATACAATCTAAAACCTGAAAAGGCTCAGCAAGGTTTCTTCGTGTGCTTTATTTACAATGTGGCACTGCAAAAACCATTGCTACTGAGCTGTTTCAGGGTTGTCTATCACCTCTATCTATTTTACTCAAGAAAATTCTCTGGATTTGGGGATTTTTTTTTTCCAGACAAATCATTTCCATTTTCCATTTGTTGTCCCAGATCAGAAGGCGAGGAGTTAAAGTCTTCCTTGAAAGCAGTGGGCACTGGTGCCTACCTCAAGGAAAGGACAGAGCCCAACAAAAGCAGAGCATGGCAGCAACATATACACCACAGCCGCTTTGTATAGGAACAGCGACTGTGGTAATCCAGCTAGAGTAGATTTTGAGCCATGGTTTATTTGTGGTACTGTTTTTCTGTTCTTGAGTCACCACTATGTACATTTGTTAGCATGAATGATGTACCTAATGTATTATTTTTAACCTAAATTTCAATTAAAATGTGAGTTTTCAAAACTTTAACAGGAGTCTGACTATCTTAATTCAAACATACTAGACAAGTCAAGCCACAGCAAGGTCGCTTTAATTGTAGCTTTAATACCATTTAACATCCCAAACCACTGATGTTGTTAAGTGTTTCAGATTTCCATCTGACTTTAACAATTATTGCCACTTACTGATCAAAATGTGATCTGAAATTGTAGCTGTATGTTGCATTAAAGAGACTTTCTAATTGAATATATGTCTGATGGACTTTTTTTTTTAATTTTGTAACTAAAGCATTGCAGTTCCGTTCTCCTGAAGAGGGGTTGCAAAGGTTGTAAAACAAATACTGCTTAATCACACAGACTTTTAAAATGGTGTTTGCCACAATGTGTATTACCTTTCACCTGTGACTTGACAAGCCCTAGAGAGAGGTTAGACGTTCTCTAAGCAAATTTATGGCAGAACTAGGAGTAAGGCTTTCAGTAGTTCAAAGAAAAGTCAGGATGTCACTTTTGTCTCATAGTTGCTATAGTTCATTTCTATTAAATTTACATGTAACAACTGCAATTAGTTTAATCACAGTTCTAACAGTTTCTAAGCTCTTGATTAAAGCCTGTATAATTTAGGAACCTACAGTCCAGAATAAGGGAGGGGATAGGTGCCACTCTGCACCACCACATCAGTCATCTTTATGGATTTCAAAGTGGGTACAGAGACAGCAGTTATTCTACAAATACAAAATACTGCCAAAAGAAGTTACAAAGTACTGATTTGTATAGCTAAAAATATTACCTCCTTTTTTCAGTCAGGTTAACGGAGTTGTCAACAGGTAACCCAGCATTCAATTCTGCAACTGTGTGAATTATTACAGATTTCTGTGTTCGAGTAACTTCTTCCCCATGCTCCAGTTAGGTTTAGAATGGTGATCCAAAGAGAAAATAAATGTATAGCATTAATGTCAGAGGGACGGGAATATAAAGATGTTTTCCTGCTCCTGTGATTCACTGAAAGTATATTCTCAAATAGATGCCTTTTATTTGATTTGTGCTATCTTCATATCAGTGAAATTCTGAGAGTGTAGGAATTGGTGTCCCTAATGAGCTTTGGGTATCACTCAAATGGATTGGATCAGTAAGTTGGTCTACCTGAGAAAGAAAAAGTAATTCCAATTTAATCACATTATTCTCACCACTTCCAATTGCTCTCTTACCTTGGACAAAAAGTGTCACCCCAATGCACAATGCAGCATATCCACTTCTTTCACCAAAACATCAAAAAATACCTGCACAGAAAAGACAAGAGTCCTGCTCTGCAGAACAGCAACACGTGCTTTGGCATGGGTGCAGTGACTACAGCTCAGATGATATATAATTGTTTAATTCGACTATAAGCATTGTATAATCTGCTTGCAGCACTGCCAGCTGAAACAGTGGCAGAGCAGCTGATGCTGCAAGAGGCATCAGTGGTCAGAGGCAACTGTTCTTTCAAATGGCCTGGGCGCCGGCCAGCACACCCTGTCCAGCTCTACTTGTACACAGTTGCAAAGCAGAAAAGCTGAGTGAATGGTCACAAGTAACCAGACTCGACTTTTCCAGGCCTGCAGTACCTCTGTTCCAAGCACACTGCCAATTACTAATACAACCTTCAACTTCATAATCAAAAATCCGTCTCTGGAATTTCCCATCTCACCAGATGAAAGTCTCCCTTCCTGAGACATGGGTACAAAGAAGTAAAACCTGGTCTTCCCAACATTTCATAAAGCAGCTCCTCAGTACTGAAGGGTTTTCCTTCACCTCTGAGTGACCTAACAGCAACATGTAGGAACACTCACTGAAGCAGGACAGTATGTTTTATATACATATGTATATACAGACTACTTAGTCGCACTGCAGCACCAAGTGTATTGAGAGACAGTAAAAAAACAAAAGCGTTGTTTGGTGTCATCACTGTCCATTCATTCAACAAAAAGCACATTTTAGACAAAAGTATACATTATTCCATTAAACAGCTGGCCAATTAAATTTTTTTTCCAGAATGAAATGTATGGCAGCGTGATCCAAAAGTCATACTTCCCATCAACACTTTTTTTTTCCCCCTCAGCAGCGTATACCATGGTATCTAGTGTAATCCTAGCATAAAGTTAAATTAGTATTCTGCTGCTAAGGTCAGAAATCTGCACCACTTCTTTTTTAAGTCTTCCTGATCTTTCTGCTGATGAGAATAAAAGCTACTTGCAGACATAAAATTAATTTTTTTTGGAAACTAATTCTTACACATTTTAATGTAACTGAGTGAAATGTAACACATTTAATTATCCGGTCCACTGTGCCTTACTGCTGATTCAACCAGAAAGCCCTAGGTGCATGCCTTTTCCCTGACAGAAATCTCTTTCCAGCAGAGTATTTTTAGTCACAGTTCTCTTCCCTGTGCTGGTTTCTCTCTGTGTGCATGCCTTCCCAAGTTTGTGCTTAACAACTTCTTGAGGAAAACTAGCCTTAGCAAACTAGAAGTATTATCTCCCCAGAACAGCACTACATTGTGCAATAATTCTAACCATAAAACATACCTGGATCATGCTTCACTATTCTGCTTACCATTTACAAGTACAAAAACTGTTCCTTTAGTCTGCTGCCACTGCCATCCTAGATGTCTAAACTACAAAGAAACAGAAAAAGTTGTTGAAGAATTTCACTACTAAATGATGCATGCCTGCACAGGCATCTTCAAAAAGTCACATCTGCCATCTCCCAGAACACTCCAGACTGTACTTCAGAGGACTGTTCTCTCTATTGTGCATTTGCAAATGTAACTATGTCATGGGTTGGCATAGCTGTGCCCTTCACAGAAAAGCCAGTAATAATTTCAGTACTAGAAAGCAGGTGTTACAGTTGATATTTGTTATGGTTTTCTGTGGGGGGTTTTGTCTGGTAGCAGGGAGGGGCCACAGTAATGGCTCCTGTAAGTAGCTGCTGAAGGTTTCCCTGTACTCCAGCTCTGCTGGCAGCAAGGGAGGGGCTGCAGTGCCCCTGTAAGTGACTGCTAAGGGTCCACCCCCCACCCCCTGGCTCCAGGCATTTGGTAACAGGGAGGGAGAGTGGAGGAAGGAGTACCACAGATCTATCCCCTGTGAGAAGCTGCTGAAGTTTCCCAGCTCCAGGCTGGACCCACCCCAGGCCAGGGCTGAGCCAATTGGCGCCTCTGCGAATGACATATTGAAGAGAGGGCACGGAACAATGGGGGTGGCACAGCACCGGGCAGGGCCCAGCTCAGGCGGACAGGCCCAGCCATCCAGCTGCCTGCCTGGCTTCTGCTGTGAGCTGACCTGCAGTAGCTCAAACCTCTGCCATGGCTCTCCCGAGAGTCAGTTTCCTCGGGAGCCGATGAAAGAACCTGCGGTGGAGAAAGAAACAGGATCTGAGAAAGACAACTACGCAGACACGAAGGTCAGTGAAGAGAAGCAAGAGGAAAGAGGTGTCTTGGAACAGAGATTCCCCTGCAGCGTGAGGACCATAAGAAGCTGAAGTAGCCGTGCCCGATGGAGGCTGTGAATAATGATAAAACCCAGGCCAGAGCCGAGCAGTGGTCGGGGGACTGTGACCCTGTGTGGGAACGACTCACATTGGAGTAGTTTGTGAAGGACTCTCCCGTGAGAAGGGACCCAGGGAAAGACTGTGAGGAGCCCTCCCCTGAGGAGGAAGCAGCAGCAGAGACAACATAGACTGCCTGCAACCCCCATTGCCTGCCCCACTGCACCATCGGGGGAGAAGGTAGAGAAACCAGGAACAAAGCCTTTGGGCCTGGGAAGAAGGGAGGGGTGGGGGACAAGTGCCTAAGATGTAGTTCTCTCTCTCATTATCTTGCTTTGCTTTCAATTGTAAATAGTTAATAAATTCAATTGTGGGGTTTTTTTTGTTCTTCCCATGTCATGTCAGTTTCTTGCCCATGACCCTAAGTGGTGAGTGAAACCCTCCCTTGTTCTGCCTCAGCCCACCAGGTGTTTAACAAAAGACCATCTGGTGGCATTTTAAACTATGACAGTATTATATGAAAAAATCATCAGACTGCAATAGTGCCTAAAAAAAAGAGAAAAAGCAAGACACAGCACTGATACAAAAATGTCAATTCATAGGCAGAAATTAGGAAAATAAACACCACCAAAGCAATGCTGTTTTCAGCAACTTCATTTTACTTTCAATAGTCTTAGGATTAACTTCAAACCTATAGAATTTTATTCAGTAATGACAGAACACATTTAGATTTTAACCCTCATGAATTTACAGCACGAGAAAGCAGGCTGCAAGTGTTTTAAGAGTTTCTCTGTAACAGTTGAGTAGGCTAATTCTCAATACCCTAATATAATATTTTGAGTGGATTTTTTTTCCCCATTTCAGCAGAATTACAGCATTTACATACAGAACTATAAAAACCAAGTGAGACTTTTACATACACCATCTGCCCTGCACGTTATCCTGACCATCAGAAGAAAAATCCCTATTTTGGTCAGAACTATACAGAGCAAACACCCAGGAAAAAAGGTCTTGTTTTTATTCTATGACATTGTGTTAATACAATAAATATACAAAACTTCTGAACTATTCAGACATGCGACAGAGGGACAGAAGAACTCCATTTGTACAGAACCGTGACATTCACCAGGATGGCAGAGCATTGTTAGTAATTTACAAAATATACAAACATCCCTCAGATAAATAAAACCGACTTCTAAATTACAGATCAATGACTACTGACATTCCAGTGTTTAAACTTCATACTTGTACTCAGTTTGCCACAATGCTACAAAAAGACAAGTTCAGTGGGCGCCATACTCTGATTAATTACTAAGAGACTGTAAAATCTAGTTTTCATTAGGTACAAAATATGTTAACAAATCAGCATATTGTCAAAGCTAACCTCAAACTTCTGCTTCCCTTTTGGGCTGCAAAGTGTCAGAGATTTCTGGTTTAAACAATTCACATGTAACTGAACTTTGAACTTCACCACTTAGGAGGTTTAAATCCATACATTCAACCCATGACATTACAAATTAATGCTCCCTATACATAGAATATTAAGTATTTTTTCTCAAAGAATGTTTAAACATTTCGGAAAAAAAATCTACCTGCCAAATTCAGGTTTTATTCCTAATGTTTTTTTCTGGTAATGTATGTTATTATGCAATCTTCAGCATAAGTTAAACTGCAAGAATGATGTCCCTGGTATTCCTATCTAGGAAATACCAAGAGAATTCCTCAAATTTAGATTTAAAAGTAATCCATAGTAGAGTTCCTAGATACAACCCTCAAGTTAAGTTTAAAAGATTATGAAAAAAGAACAATCTTGATATACAGCTGCTAGAAGGATGATGCCGGATCTCAACAGAAAATGGTGGCTTTGGGAAAGCTATTAATAATATTCCAGACAAAATTAAGTTCAATGCTAGCACATCCACTAGTATGAAATTTTAGAGCCCCTATTACAGAGCATATTTAAACTGCTTTTAAATTCATGATGCAGAGAACATTCAGAAGCAAGCATATTCATTAATATGAACTTCAGCATAGGTGGAACTATGACATTTATCCAAATTCAAGCTGGATTTAATGAAATTGGTAAAAGAAAGGAGACTATTAGGGACTTCATGCTAACAGTGTATAATACTGATCCAGGGATTAAGGTCGGGGTTTTATTTTTTTTAATGCTCTTCTGTTATTAGGAATACAGTGTAGTGAAATAGAATTTATGAAAGTCAGTCCGCATTCAGAACATGGAGAGGCCTCACCATTTTATGCTGTCTTACTGAAGGTGATCACTTTTCAGAGCTGAATTCATTTCAGGCACAGTGTACACTTATACAGGTTGTAGGTTGTCCTTCCTGTTTTCATTTTCTAAAACAGAGTTTGAAAAAACAGCCCAAGTATTGTGCATAAGACTCATGAGCCAATCCAAGAATATAAATAGTCTTCAAAGGAGAGAAACATGACGTTATACTAAGACCTGATTATATTCTAGAATATTATGATGGTAGGTACCAAGATGGATTGTTCAGTTCCACAGAACTAATTTAACCTCTTAGGCCTCCAGTTCAATGAGTTAAAATTTAACTTTGTTAAAGATTAAGATTTCTCACATTTCCAACTCAAAATAGTTTAAAAGCTTTTTTTCCCCCAGCTTAGATCACATCACAGAGATGGCTGAGTTAACATTAAAATGAATTCAAGTATCTGTTAAATGCCATTGCTTAAAAAGTTTCTGTTTAGACAATAATCCTGTTAGAAAATTAAATACTGTATATTTAGGTGTTTGGACAAGCAGTAAACAAGTGACTGACTAGACTAGAGATTTAGTACCACTGTTAAACACAAATCTACACCTAAAAAAACCAAACAAACCCAAGAAAGTCCCAAATACAACAAAACTATCACTGCATGTAGAAGAGGGAAGGGGGGCAAGAAACTAGTGTTCTAAAAGTCGGTTTCTTTTCTAGCAAAATTATTACCCCAAGACATGAATACTGAAATTAAAACCAGCAAATATATAACTATCTCTGTGACTGAAACCATCAGTTAACTGTACACTGCATTACACATTCTGTGACAAGAGAATGTTTATGCACCATAGTCATTTCTCACAGGTAGAGAATACCCCATGAAAATAGATACAAACAAACGCTATAATTATAAAATAGTGCAGGTGAATTCTGGACCAAAACACTATTTAAACAAGATCAGGTAACTAAACAGTATTCATGCAAACTTACAGGTTTATATCAAAAGTCTTATTCTAAAAAAAAAAAAAAAATTTATAATATCTACTCTACTTCTATTTGTCCTCCAGTAGCTGCTGAAATTGCAAAAGCAGTAGCCAAACCTAATTTATTATATCGCTCAGTCTACCCGACTTCTTAGAGTAGAAATAGGGAAAACAGTTCTTATGAAGAAAAATAATTGATCCAGAGTGCTCTCCTGAAGTTAAAAAAAACAACAGAGTAAACCACTAAAAAACCTTCCAAATTCTTAATACATTTATTTGATCATTGCATACCACAAATCATACTCAGGACAGCTGTTGAAATTATCATCCTCCATAAAATACGGAAAGCTTTATATTCTAGAATACAACATCTTAAAGAAGGGCAAAGAATTGTTCTTTTTAAAATAAATATATTTAAAATAAAATAAACCAAACATTTCCCATTTTACCCATGCACAGATGCAGAAGAGACAAACACGCTGTGTGAATTTTGATCTAGGCTTTCAGGGAATACAGTAAGTGACTGGAAAATAAAGCACAATTGAAGAGAACCGTGATGACTTTTTATGTTTCTCTACATTCGGTTACCCTTGAACGCGTTTTGGGCTGCACTGCTTGCTGCTGTTGATGCGGCGTTGGCTGCAGCAGTTTGTACAGTTTTGTTGGACATCACTCCTGTTGCAAACTCCTGCTGCGCCTTCTCAAAACTAGCACCAGTCGTGCGGTAGAGACCATGCACCTAGGAAGGTGGAAAAGCTGTGAGAGAACGGTGCTGAGCCTTCCATTTCTTGGTAGACTAATAGCAAAGTCTCAAACACGAAGCAGAGCTGTGTGGTGGGGAAGTCTGGTTTGCTCATGTGTTTGGGAGGATCCAGAAACGAGTAAACAGACTTTTTTTTTTTTTCCCCACAAAACCTACAACTTTTGATTGCCCTGCTGCACGCACAGTTTGACTTTAGGAATACCTGTAACTGTTGGCTAGTTCAGAGGGGTCTCATAGGTCTTTACTAAAATGTGTGTGCTATCTACTGTCTGAAGTAACATATTTAAATACACAAATAGGCTGCATCCTTAGTGTAACACAGGACTCACTGCTTGTCTCAATTTGTATACAACTTGTTGTACTCATTGAAAGAGTTACCAAGTGTGCATGTTAAAAAAAACATCAGAAAACAAAACCAAAAGAGTAGTTTTGAATCCACTCTGTTAATAACATTTTGGTAAACTTTTTTCTCCATCATTTTTTAGAAACATTTAAATTTATCTGACTGATACAGTTACCAGAACAAGCTAAACTATGACTGAATATTAAAAACTATGAAACATCCTAATAATGTAGATATGTATCTGCTAAACTAGTATGATAACCAATAGCGCTGCATAAGAAGCAGAGGTATTAAACAACATGACTATAATCTCTAGTACAACAAAAGAACAAATCCTAATTTTTAATTACCTGAGTATTAAAATTAAAATACTGTTTGACTCAAAAACAAATCAAGCCACAATAAATTTGTCAAATAATAATGCAAAGACATTTGCATTCAAGTTTAGTAGGAAAATTAATGTTGTATCTTTTTTTTGTTGCTGTTGTTGTAACTATTTCTCATCCCTAAAGATACACCAGGTCACATTTGAGCATGCAGGTTCTTGAAAATAATCCAGATGCATACAGTAGGAAGAGTGTAAAAAAAATGCTCCACCATACATTTTTCTTGCTTGTTTCTTTCTCCTGTACCTGAGTATTTATGCAGAAAACAGATAAGGAGAAGGGACATATCCAGGCAACGCTTAAAATTTCCAGCTTACAGTAAATAGGCCAGAGGAGTTTGGGTATGTGAAAGTTTTTAAGCATGACTGTAACTGAGGTTGAATTAGAATTCCCAGTTACATTTTACCTAAACAACATCAAAAACTTACTAGCACATTAGTATCTAAACTTAGGTCTTCTGGATGGAAATTCATAAAAGGAACCAAGGGAGAAAACCATCTTTCTCTAGCTTTCATGGTACATAATCATTAATTGGTAACAAAATGTTAAAATAATAGAAGCAAGGGAAATAAAAGTCCTTTTCTGAGGTGCCAGGTATCTCCCTCTTCTATTGATCTTAACAGGAATTATGTTTGTAAGAGCTGAAACTTATCAATCATTTGAATCACACTTCACTCAGCCTGATAAATCAACACCGATTTGGAAATTACAGCCTGGCATCTACAGGTACAATCATAGCATCCGGTGCATTCACCTATTTCACTGTGGGCTTACCTCCCCATTTCTCTTATTCAGGGCTATTCTTCCTCATTTTAATTTGCATAAAGAAAATGGGCATTGTACAAACAGCACTTTGTAACTCCACAAGAGTATAAGCAAAAAAGTACAGTTGTTAATAGGTAAGGCACATCCCCAAGAATTTAATTTAATCCCCATTATGTTGTAAGAGAGTACGTCTCTCAAGTGGGAAAGCAAAATCCACATCAAACATAGGAAACATGAAGGGAATAATATGTAACTTACCTTTTTAAACATAACTAATGAGATAACAGCAGATGCTGTGAAAAGTGCAGCTATGATTATCATCATAATACCAACAGGAATACTCTTATTAAGACCAGTAAGAGATGAAATCCACCCACTAAAGGAAAAAAAAAGAACAAACTTTATTAGCACAGCACATGAACCATTCAACCACAGGTATACGCATCAAGGGAAGATTTATAACCTCCTGGTTCTGCTCAGCTTTGAATATTTTTGAAGAAAACATCAGGGGAATTTTACATAAGCGTACTTTGGTTCTACAACAAACTTTCAGAGCTTAGTTTCCATTTTTCCCAATGCCTGCAGCGAAACCACAAAAAATCGTTGTAAAGACAATTATCCTTGAGCAGAATTGTGAAGAAATTAGAGAACTGTTCAACAACTTTTTGGGGATACTGTCATTTTTTTTCGGTCATACTGTCATTTCAGACTAATTTAAGACTAGATGATTTTGTGCAAGACAAAATGTCCCTAAAAGGTAGCTTCTGACTGTTCAAAATATAAAACAAAACCAGGCAACACACACGCAGCTTCTATGTGGGAAGACTCATTTAACTGTATCCACACAATGATGCTTTCTCAATTGAGGTTAATACAATAATTTTTTGAAGTAGATAGTTAACTAAATAGAAAAGATTGTTATATCAGTATCCACTTCAAACATTTCCCCATTCTTCAAAATTGAAACACCAACAGAAAAATACAATATCAAACTTGAAACCACGTAAAGTATGTTTGGCTTAAGAAAAATAAAACAGGAAGACAGAAAAGATTCTTCTACAAGAAAAAAATCAAACCAAAACCCAAAAATTTCTGTAAACTGAAACAACCTGAAAACTTTCCTCCACCTGTTTCAAATTGCTTTGATATGCCCTATGTCCAAGTGGACTCTACCACAGAACTCCAAAATCCAAACTGTAGTTAGCATTTTCTGATGATCTGGCTACTTTTCATACTGCTTTCCCAAGTACCCTTAAAAGCAAACTCCACATACTTGGAGAGCTAGCCCTCTAAAATACTTTTATTTTGTTCACGTCAATCAATGTATCTATGAAAAAGCAAAATACCAATTAAGGAGCAAAAATAATAAAACAGCGTATTTCCTTACACCACAATTCTAAAGCAAACATGTTCTGTCTCACATATGTCTGGAGGTTAGCAGCAAAAAGCACTGATACAGAGAAGGGTCATTAACCCAGCTACAGTACTACGAGTCTCCATGATAACAGCTGGCTAGTACAGACACGCTTTTAGTTAATTCAAGTTTGTTGGTTTTTTCCAAGGGCAGTGATTGATTCCCAATAACTTTTCCTTCTAAAAATCTAAATATTAGACCTTGAAGACTCAAATAAAAGATAATATAGATAAAGCTTCATGTAAAAGCTCATATATTTACAAGCATCGAAAAGAAAAATCAACCATTACAGAATAAGGAGCTGACTCAGATAAATGAGCTTCTCAAATAATATCAACAATATACCATTATATTCACCCAAACACACTGTTGACTTATTCCTCAAACTTTAGCCATAGATTTCTTTAATATGTAAGTATATTAATATAATTACAAATACTTAATAATACTTAATAATATGCAAACAATATATTATTAGTGTCTGAATTACTTTCATTTTCTCTGTTTTACTTACGTCTTTATCTTAAAAACAGAGCAAAGAACATCTCCACACACTACCAAAACAGAGGAGGTAATGTATAAAAGAATAGTCCAAAGGGGTTTTACACCGAAGGATAAAATTTTGACCAGCCTAATAACAGAAGTACCTCATACTCTCTAGATATGTTTCACCCACGTTTCCTAGGTAAGAGCACTCCAAAAATGCTGGTTTTGAGTGGTACATAGAATCATAGAATCATTAAGGTTGGAAAAGACCTCAAGGATCATCAAGTCCAACCATCAACCCAACACCACCCAACTCACTAAACCATGTCCCTAAGCACCACATCTACATGTTTCTTGAACACCTCCAGGGATGGGGACTCCACCACTTCCCTGGGCAGCCTGGTCCAATGTCTGATCACTCTTTCAGTGGAGAAATTTTTTCTAATATCTAGCCTAAATCTCCTGTGACGCAACTTGAAGCCATTTTGTCTTGTCCTATCACTTGTTACTTTAGAGAAGAGGCCAGCGCCCACCTCACTACAACCTCCTTTCAGGTAGTTGTAGAGAGTGATAAGGTCTCCCCTCAGTCTCCTCTTCTCTAAACAACCCCAGCTCCCTCAGCTGCTCCTCGTAATACCTGTGCTCCAGAACCTTCACCAGTTTCATTGCTATTCTCTGGACCTGCTCCAGCACCTTAATG
>NW_010119249.1:0-386 GCF_000699245.1 Pterocles gutturalis | reverse complement strand
TGTTTTTTTTTTTTTCCCTGTTGCTCTTTACCTGCTGCTCTAACGGTCTTGAGAGGACAGGAAAAAACCTGCCCTGGATGCAAGAAAGAAAAAGCAATCAATGGGAAGTGCTGCATGGAGTTTTAATGAGATTTTAAGGTTTAGGACCGTGCATGCTCAGCCCAGGGGGAAAAGACCCAGGAAAGGGCTCCAGAGGAGCAGAAGGATGAGGAGGGGCGTTTGCCTTTTGCATCCTTCATTAGCGCTGCCCTTCTGCCGCCTCCGAATTTTCAGGGCTGGGGGGCAGACGGTGCCGTGTCACCCGGTTAGAGCTGCCTGATGCTGTGCGAAAGGATCTTTGGAAATAATTCGAGGAGAGGAAAAAACCCCGTGTTTGATGAAATGTG
>NW_010119248.1:13692-56679 GCF_000699245.1 Pterocles gutturalis | reverse complement strand
TTTAAAAAAAAAAAAAAAAATTTAAAAAACCCAACAGAACAAGAGAAGAGCTGAGGTACTGGCTGTAGAGCTCACACCACTGGAAGCAAGGGCTGAGAGGGTGGCACAAGCTGTCTTGGTGACCTCTCTACATCTTCTGGAAAATGAACCCCGGGTGAGAGCGTTCCCTTCCAGGTTCTCAAGGCAACAAAAACCTACCTGGGAGTCTGTCTGGCAATACCAAATTAGAGGGTTAAAATAAAGTATTAGAGCCACCAAAGAACCAGGGGAATAAACCCTCCTAGCAAAAAAGCCCTGGCTGTATTTTACTCAATTGGATTGCATCAAACTGAAGCCTCGTGAAAAGGGGAGGGAAAGGGTTATTCACACTCTAAATTTTACTTTTCCATTTTTTTTTGCGGTTTACCAGTCACATTTTTCTGCCTAACACTTAGCTGCTCGGCTCTTCTGCTTCGGGACAGAGCCTTGTGAACAACAAAATGGCTTATGTGATTGCACAGAGTTTCATTTGAAAGAATAAAACCCAAAAATTTCAGTGGGAATTCACATCGGGGCACTAGTAAGGCCAGTCTGCCCGTCCCTGAGCCCCAGTAAGGCCAGTCTGCCCGTCCCTGAGCCCCAGTAAGGCCAGTCTATCCCTACCTGAGCCCCAGTAAGGCCAGTCTCTCACCAGACGTCCCAATCCAGATCTCCTGGTGGGTGCCAGCTCTGGGTGACAAGGCAGACGACAGCCCACGCTGGCCACGCTGCTCCCCGCCGATGCGGCATCCTGCTGTTCACCAAGGCTTTGGGTTGGTTCGGGTCTGATGGGTTTGGGCTGGTTTCTTTCCCTTCGACACTCAGCTGAAAACCAGCAGTCAGAGATGATGGTTGGTCTCCCCTTGGACCTTTGACAAGTGACAGTGGCCGTACCCAGAGCATCTCCGGTAACAGCCTCGCAGCCCCTGGCTGGGTGACCTGGCCAATTGCACCAACACCATCCCCAGGGCTACAGCTTGAGTCCAAAGTTGTGCTGCTGGCTCCTGAAGATAAGACCCAGGATCCCACCCAACAGGCAGGCAATACAAGCTCAACCCCCAGAGATAAGAGGCCACGGCACACTGAGACTCTACCCCTTCCCTGCTGCACAGGAACGACGGAGGATAAAACCACTAAGCTTGGACACAGGAGTTACAGGTGCTGTTTAAACCAAGAGTCAGGCTAAGTCACTAACATCAGCACGGCGGCACCAGCACGGTCCCTTTGAAGCGCCGGCGGAAGGGACGGCATCCTTCGCACAAGCAGACTGCAGCAAGGTACAGAACACGCACGAGGTGTGTATTAATAACGGGGTTCATGTTAGTAGCCAAGGAAAAGAGGGAAGAGAGCAGGGATATAGTCTAACTGGACCCTGGCTTAGCAAGGGAAGACATAGATGGAGAGGAAGGAAAGCCAGAAAACCTTGTTGCAGTTGACCACGCTTGCTTTCCACGACTGAGGTTTGCAGCCACCCTTTTTACTACAAAAGAAACAAAATAAATGTAAGCAAAGTAGAGGATTGATGCAAGCTCTGTGGGTGTGGGAGCCGGACATGTCTGACCTAAGCTGGTATCACAGCAAGGCTGTGAATCATAGGGTAATCGAATGAGAAGTTCCTGCCCAAACCATACACACAGCGTTGGACCACGAGGCTCGTAGGCAACAGCGCTGAGCTCAGACTGAGAGCTAGGGAAAGCCCGCGGTACGGACCAAATGGAAACCCCCAACAGACACACTGAACAGCAAAAAATGAAAGGCATCCTGGGCTCTGTCACAGCCACAGCTTATCTATCTCCAAGAACAGAAACTTTTGCTCCTACTACACCCCAAAAATCTCTCTGCTGAACACTTGCCCCAGATCTTGCACATAATGAATTCAATAAAAAAAGATTTAAAGATCTCAGATGCCTTTGAATGCCACCAAGCTGTTATTTACTCCATTAAGTAAACTCCCAATCAGCCAAAACCTAAAAGCCACACTCCTACATGCAACCTGCAGAGGTTACAGATAGTTTTCACGTATCAGTGCTGTTAAAATAGATGCATCACGTGTGCCATTTGGCATTTATGGGCAGCTTTAGCCCAAAATATTTGTTGTTTCCAGTCTTTCCCCTGGCTAATCCTTTCAACAGCCTCAAAAGGCTTTCTCTCTCCCAATTTCTCTTTAGCTTTCAATCATTAAATGCTGAAATCAGTGTGCAATCAGTGTATAAAATATTATTCAAAGCCAGGAGACCCTGGGTTTTAGTACTTTTTCAGGTTCAGAAAAGTACTGACAACAGAAAAATGCAAGAAAAACTCCCGACTCAGGCAGGAGACGCAGATTTGGAATCCAGATCCAACCGAGATGTGGACAACCAGCACCAGGTACTCAGCAGAGAGACAAAAAGCCTGGATGCCACCTCAAAATAATCCCACAGCACAGAGAAGTGACACTCAACAAAACGCAAGGACTATGCAACAGTAAATGCCAGAGCAAAAGATTAAAATAAATCACAGCTGAAGCAAATCTAGCGCAAACCACAAACATAATAAAAACCAGACAGCAAAACACAACGTAGCTGGGTTACTAGCTAGGAGTTTTCTCTGCTAATGTTTCCAGTAAGGCTCTGAAAATAAATCTCATCGTGGAACCTAGCAGAGCAGCTCCTCTGAGTCCCAGGAGGGTGTACAGGCACAGATGCATAAGACTGAGAAGTGGGTTGTAGGAAACAGCATCGTCTATAATTTCTGCAAACCGGTGTAGTGGCACAGAATAACATCTGTATGCACTGGGGGGAGGCAGAAAGGCAATATGCTCCTTAAAAACACGCTCCACTTCTTTCTGCAAGCAAAACCACATCCTCTGCACCACCGTCAGAGCCCCTGCTGTAAGGCTGGAGCGGTCAGCAGCCCCCCAGCCCCAGGCGCTCTTCTTTGAGCATCCAAGAGTCATGGGATACCCACAGGAAAGGCCATGTCCAGAAGCGACAAAGGCAAACACATCCCAAATTGTTCTGCTCTTTGCAGCAGCCCTGCCTTTTGCTGGGAGAGGCTGGGGCACGAGCTGGAGCTGGATTCGTGGTACTGGCCACGCTTTGTCAGCACGACAAGTCAAGGGATTTATCCCTGCGAGGGGCACAGCCAAGGAAAAGGCAGGACCCATCTCTACTGATAACAGCTGAGTTCTGCCAGGCTGAGCCACTTCTCTGCACATGGAGCCCCTCTTCTCCTCTCCCCAGGCCATCTCCATCCACCTTTTTCACTTGTTTTTTCTTCCGTGACTGTCATAGCTGCTTGTCAGAGCTCACCTCGGACCAAAGGCTCTTTGGACAGAAAATGCAGCGCCTTGCACTGCAAGATTGGATCTATAGAAACCACCCAGAGGTGAGCTTTGGGTTTGGTGGAGAGCTGACGATGGGCTGGTCCTGCACACACAGTGCGGAACAACTCACCTTTCAAACGCTTGCTGCCATGCGCAGCTGAACTGCCGACGGTCCCTTCTCCACTGCAACAACAGAGCACGCTGGACCATTAAACATCCTGCCTACACGATCCCAAATGGAATCGTGGATGTATTTGAGCAGCCCTATTAATTGCACTGAATTGCCACAACCAGGCAGTAATGCTGAGAAGACTCTCATATGTATGAAAGGAAGGAAAGACCTGTTTCTCCTCCTGCGTACACCAGGATGCTGCGGTGCCACTGACTGATGCAACTTATATACCAACACCAGTATGAGCAAAAAGAGACTGGGACGCTATTCTGGCAGATGAAAGGCTTTGCAGAGCTCTGCAGTACCTGCCATTATCTGCAGACGTCCTAATTAAAGCCGTAGCAGCCTCCAGCTCTCTTACCTTAACGAAACAGCTGTAATAACGTGCAATGCAGTTTGGCTAATTGCCACTGGCCAGACAAAATCAGGATCAGCTAAGCACCTACTTTTCTTTCCTCTCCAAACTGGAGAATCCCCCTACCCCACCGTTCAACAGGCAAACAAAAAATACACGTACACATCCCCATCCTTCCCGCGTCGGGCAGTGCTGCACTCCTAGGGCAGCTGCTGTTAGTACATCAGATTGCTTTTGATGGTCAATATTAATTTCTGCCTGACTTACACATCCCACCTTGGGAAAAATCTTGGTGAAACCAAGTGAATTTCCCAGTAAACCATCTGCTCGTCTTGAAGAGACCGAGAGTCTGGGTTGTGTTGGTAGGAGGAGATGGCGAGAGGCTTGCAGAGCCAGCCTTGCATAACCTCACTGCCATCAAAGGCTCGCCAGGGCTTTCAATCAGATCAAAATTTGACTAGGCAGCATTTGCACTAGAAACAATCACAACTCGGATATCCTTAGAAGCTATTTATGATTCCTGCTCAAATTTTCACCAAGATCTTTGCTTTACAGTTCCCGTGTCTTTATTTTTTGATAAAGCAGAACAACTTAAGATAAGACTGTTCATATTTAGTAAACCAATTTTTAGGTCTTCTAAAGCAACTGCATCAAATGTCTGAGCCCATGCAGAGAACACCAGAATACTAAACATCTGACGTGTTCAGTGAAGCATTTCTGTAGAGAATTAAGAATAGATAAGAAGGGTATGAGGAAAGAGGATAAAGTGTAGTCAGCAGAGGGGGGGGAAAACCCAACCTGTTACTTGCTAGGTTTTTTTGAGAGGCAAATAAGTGCCCTGAATGAACACACAATTACCTGCTTACTGCCTTTGCATCATGAATAATGCATACACCTCCCCTCTGCATTGAAAGTAAAACTCTCCCTTCAGCTTTCATGGTTACTGTGCATCTGGAAAGCCTCAAGATTAAATGACATCCTTTGGTTACAACTGGAAAACATGCACAATAAAATGGTTTTGTATTTTAGCCGTTGTCCCAATTCAAGAAAAGCACAGTGTTCCTAAAAGATGTTCTCTATCTAGAAGACGTTCACTGTCCAGGGAGGGAGAGGTCTTAGGAAAGAGAGCCCATGTTCTCAACAGCCAGCCTAACCCAAACACGGGGACAGGTCCCAACCTCCACATTCAGAGTCCCCCAGCTCGGGGACAAAGCTCCCATAGACGGGGTATGTCACTTGCTGCTCCCGTGCCAGAACCACACCGTACCACCAGACCACATCGCACCACACACACGGGAATCTGGCACAAACTCCTAACTGGGAATAACGCCCAGTGTCAGAAGGAATGAGAGCTTCGCCCCCTGTTCTTGCCAGAGTCGATACTACGCTGAACCTGCCGGAGGAACCCCAACGTCCCCGAAGGGCCGGTGGTGTGACACATCCACAGCACCCACTTCTCGCTGACCCTAGGAATACCCCAGCATGCACTGGAGAGACATTTACAGCACGTGTGTAAAGGTAAAAACATACAATTGTGACACAGAGGTATATGTGCTTCACAACAGCAGAAGTGACCGATACCCGCGGGATTAAAAGCAGAGTTCAGCTGGGGTCACTTTCTGCGCAGACAAGTTCATAAATGCCTTTGTTCTTTGTCACCTACCTAAGGAAAAATTCAGATGAAAGAGAGATATGACAAGCAACAAGGGTTAATTACCACATAATTAATTAATGGAAAAGTCTGGATGAAATGATAAACCAGCGGAAAGATTTTAAAAAACCAACTGTGACATAGATCCTGAGTAAACAGATCCGTTTATTGCCATTAACACACAGCATTACTGTTTCCCTCTCTGCCATATAAAGTTATAATTAATTATGCAGTACAGCCCTGACACCTGAGCTCCATTCACTATCAGCCAGACTCTGCCAGAGGAGAGAACTTCGTAGATACCCGATAGTGTCCCAGCATCTGTCACCTTGGCATCGTGTCCGCTTAATGGTGACCGCCTCACATGCCGTGGTACGGATGCAGGAAAAAATAGGGGAAGGGGGGTATTTAATTTCAGAATATGCACTTTATAGCTTATCACACCCATCTCATGGATAAATCCAGCAAGGCACAAGAAGCTGACTTGGGGCAAACCATTTCCCCACGCCCTCCTTGCACCATGAGTTGTTTTTTTTGGACGGCGAGGTCCTGGAGTTTGTCAGCCAAAGGCTGCGCTGTGCATCACGGACAAGAGGCACTTTCTCTCTGCGGCGGAGGATGCAACAACTTTCACCTCAGAAACTCCCAAAAAGGAATAATAAAAAGGGCTGAGAGATTGAATCAGCCCAAACTGATAATGAGCTCCAGGTTTGTTTTGAGCTGAGCTCACTCTTCCCTTGGGTCCCTTGCAGGCGGTGACTCAGGGGATGGGTTTGGAATCAGGAATGTTTTGAATTGCTACGTTCTGGATTTCATTTATTCCCCTCCGGGCAAGTGGATGCATTTGAGAGCCTGAAACTTCATTGTAGAAATCCTGCTATAGCTGGAAAAGCAGGAATCAAACCAACCAGGACAGAATCCGCGCTGATGCCTCTGAGTCAGCATTCAAATTCCTGCTCCGCTCCAGCATTTCCCAAGCCGGGAAGGGGCGAGGGGACAGAAAAGAACAGAGGCTCTCCTGCCAGTACCAGCAGCACACAATCACCTGCGTGGTACTGGACTCAGCCTTTGTTTCTGCTTTTCTGAAACTTTTTTCTATGTGCAGCAGCTCATTGTAAAATACTTACAGCTCTGTTCGTGTCCCTGGTTTACTCTGCTGCTCGCTTTCCTGGCTGTCACTGCTGCTATCTCATCAGTTAGGGAGAGGTTCTGATTTTTCCTTTTGACAGGAGACTTGTTGCTACAAGTCTGATACATTTAACATTCTTTCTACCTGGTTCATTTACTAACACACAATAATTAGCTTCCAGAAACAATTGGCGTCGCTCAAAAGACTTGTTCACTGAGATTTGTAACCAAAGTTTTTAGTCTGAGCAAACATAAAGGGAAGAAAAAAAAAAAAAAAGATGAAAAGAAAGATAGGAGTGCGTGTTCAAGATGAGACTTGAACCAAAGCCTCAGCCAAACACAGCTCCTGCGCAGGGCTGGAAACCAGGCGATAGCGACAAAGGAACGCGCGGAGGCAGAAGGGTGAATCACGCTGTGCAAGTGGACCTCCAGCACGACTGCAATGATGTGGAAGATGCGCTTCTGCCAATTAATGGAGATATTGACCACACACACACCATACAGTAATTTAAGAGACATCCATTAGTGCTTTTCTTTCCATAGCTACCTGCCTTCCCAATAAATACTTTTGGGACAGCTATTAAATCACAACTTTATGGTCCTTAAGGACTTTAAAGTAAATAGACATGTGTCTGTCAATATTTAAAACAAGAAAAAAAAACCCGCTACTTATTTTGAGAGGGGTGGAGACAGAAATATTCTCAAGTGTTCAAAGACAGGGGTGGAAAAATTGAGGTGGTGGGATGGCCCCCAGGTCGTGGTTTGTACAGTAAAAGACCAAAGCACTAAACCAAAAACTCTGATAGCCGAGTGGGATGACCATCAGGGCAGGCTCAAAGGAGAGATTTCAAAAATTCCAAGTGGGAACAGCCCCCGTCCGGTTAGAGCAGGACAGAGGGGAGTTTGACTTTGAAAACAAACATTAAGATGATATTGGGTTCAAAGCACAAATCTTGGTCTTCTCCACCACCTCAGACACAGTTTCGTCTCCCACTCAATCAGTATTTGCTGAATTTTCCAAACTCCTTCCGTACAGCACCTCACCCTGACAACAGTAAGCGGCTGTCGTGAATCAAGAAATTCAAGATCGAGCTTCATCTGGCTCTTCGTGTTTTCATTTGTAGGGGCCATAAACATCTCACTGCTTCCAAGTGCTGAAGAGCTTTGAGATCCCCACAATGAAAACACGGGTAACCCACAGCTACGCTCTGCTGCGTGATCACCGCCCCAACAGCGCAGGCTGGCTCTCGCGGGTTTACAGCTCCTTTGCAGATCATTCATTTTATTTTTTTATGCTACAACTGAAGGAGCCGATGACTAACTTGCTGAATGCCGAAACGCTACCGTACTCCTCGGAGTATTCCTTCCTGCGTCTCTTTCCCCACCCCCAGACATATGTTAGTAGTTAGGAGCAGCTTGCTGAAGCTCAAAGTTTGACAGAGAGGGGGGAAAAAAAGGGGGAGGGAAAAATATATCAGAACACAAGAGAATAACTAAAGAGACCCCCCCTTGTCTCTCTACCAAATAGAGAGGCAACAAGTGTGCGTGTATGAGGTTTTCAGATAAGGGCAAGGAACATCTCACCAACTGAAGCAGTAAATAATTGAAATGGCCTCTATTCTATATACCTGTGCATGAGTAAAAATAGGGATTAAATAATGAAAGAACTCGGATTTTGGCAACATTAGCATGGATCGCAGGGAGTTCTCTCTTAGATTTAACGATGACAATATCACAGGAACTCTTGTGCTTATCCTGCCTTTGGGAAGGCTGAGCCCTGCGTCCGGAGCAGCACGGCGCTCCCGTACAAAAGCTCTGATGAGGAGCAGGGAACAACACACAGGGCTCATAAATGGAAAGGAAAAATGGCAAACCTGCTGCTAGGCATCCCTCAAAGACAACCAAAAAGTTTTCCTGCCTTCTGATTTCTCTTATGCTGGAGACCTGAAGAGGGCAGAAGGTAAAAAAAGGATGGAAGAGCCGCTGACCTCTCTGGGCAAGCCAGGAAGATGCAATAAGGAGCCAAAGGAGAAGAAGGGCAGGGAATACCATCTGCAAAGTGCTAATTCCAATCATCATCACTGGGACAGAAAATAAAAAAAAAAAAAAAACCACAACACGCCACCACCACACCAACCAAACAAAACACCAAAAAACCAACCCCACCAAACAGGACTCACGAGCATCAAACTCCAGCCAGCCATATACTTTTACATGTATCACTTCAGAGCCGTAAGATGATGGGAACCACAGGAACAGCCACCAAATGGGTGCCTACTGTAAGATGGGCTCGTATCTCATTCACTTCCTCAGCAGCAGGACCGTTACACAAACTCCCAGAAACACTGGCATCCCGCCCAAAGAGCACTTATTCAGCCAATTCAATTAATGTTATCATTAAGTCCCAATATATCCAACGAGTGGGACAGCCAAGTTGTTCCTATTATCACAGCATTTCTCTTTGGAGCCGCGTTAGTGACGGGATGCAGAGAGCACGCTGTGCTGGGCAGACGGCAGGGAGTGGATAAGGAAAGCTGAAACAGCCCGGACAGATCAGCTACTCTGCTCCCACTTCCAGAACTGGTCCTGGGAATAGAATCACCACCTTGGCTTTCATTTGCACAGAGCCTACATCAGACTTTCTCCTGGGAAGCAGAGAGTCTGAAGTGAAGAGTTCAACAAAACCAGAAATATTATCACTTTTCAAGTTTTTAATCAATTAACTAGAATATGGACAACAGTATTCTAGAAGGTTTTCTATGCCATATGTGATTTAATTTTTATTTTGAATAGGGCAAATGCACTCAACTGCAGATCACATCTTTTTTTCACATTTAGTTAATTGCTTGGCAGCACACATCCCGATACAAACGCTGCCTGTACGTGCTCACGGATGGGAGTTACCCAGCGAAGGAACAGCAGAGGATTCTTCGAGTTTCACCAACAATTTTACTGTTTTCATTCCACTGGGATTGCTTTCTAAAACCTAAGTTATCTCAAAGTCAATACCCCAAAACAGAAGCATCTAAAAAAAGACGACATGAAAAGGTTGAAATTCCACACCTGCATCTCTCTGGATCTTAGCTCCCCTTGTAGACCCTCCATCGGAGATGCCCTAAAGCTTCACGCGCTGTTGTATATACAACATAAATCACGGACCGAGATTTTTAAGGGTATGAGGCTGAGGCTTGGTATGGCAGAAAGCTGTAGATAAGCAACAAAGTGCTGACAGTGCAAGGGAATGCAACTGGAATTCCATTCCTGGACTATAATTTTATTACAGGTTGGGAATAAAATCCCTCAGGGTTCATCAGCGTAGGTAATGAAGCTTGGCAGAAGCATTATTTATAAGATCTCATGTATGCTTATAATCATAGATGTAAAAAGAATACAGGACTTTGCATTAAAGTCCTAGCTTCAGACTTTCTTCAGAAATTTAAATGCTTCTAGCTAAACGAATAACTTCGGTATTTCCCATGCAATATGATCAGGGCTTCATAGCTACAGTTTCTCAAATGTGGTTTTGAATGTACTGTTTTGTTTACAAAGGACATTCAATCCACTTCTCTGATCAAACCCTGGGCCTGGCAAGTTAAAAACCATGATCAAGGTTGACTTCTGCAGACCAGAGTTCAGGATTTGCCTGATCTAAACACACTGCACAAATCAGAGTGTTTCGATTTTGGGTTTCCATCCTATTTAACTGTCACAAACACCGATTATTGCTTTTATTTTTGCTGATGCTGTTTTCTAGGAAAAACGCTTAGGTGACTGCTGAGCACTGCAGAGATGCTTGTGATAAGTCCTAAGAATCGCTCATTCCAGCCTAATCGCTGGAAGCACAGCAAGTGCAACAGCCCAGCGCTAAACGTGCGTTAATACGCCCTGCTAGGACTACCAGGATAAATTCGGCTGCAAGGATCTCCAGGGCACCACAGCTATCCTTCCTCAAATATTCAGGTCAGTTCTCGTATGTGCTGCAACATAGGAACACCTGGAATCTGAGGAAAAAAAAAATATCTAAGAAAGGGAGAAGATATTCATAATTAACTGGGAGGTTAACTTAAGTAGGAAAACTCAAGAAAAATTAGTTTTTCTCTGTAGTTTCCAAACTTTCCAATAGTTGTTCTTACAATTACAGATCAGGAGTCTCTCGAAGTGCAGTAATTGAAGCAGATGGGACTCACTGGGCTTCATCTTCATCGCAGTTCAGGAGTTCTTCCTCATCCAGGAGACCTTCACGTTTCAAACAGCTGGGCTTTCAGCACTTCCCTGGGAGTCTGCTTGACAGAGCAACCGACCCACCGTCAGGAAATTCTTTTCCCTTGGTATCCAACGTCGCGTTCCTTTTTGCTTCCTCTTTTCTCTGCCAATTACCTCTCTGGCGCGCACTGAGCAAACCCTTCGACATTTACATCTTTAAAATAATCTGGCGTAATTAACTCCGGGGGAACAGCTTTCACCCAACTACATGTATTTATCTCTTTTAATCTTGTGTTATTAATTTCACCCCTCCAGCCAGTCCCTGAGTTGTTTGGGTGGCTCTCCTCTGAGCTCATGCCAATTTGTCAGCTTTTTCCTGGCGACTCAAATGAATAAAGCCAGGAGTAACATGGTAGGTGTGGTCCTTCCCCAGCCACAGAGAAAAATCTAAATAATCACAGAGTTCAAGTCCATTCCGAACCATGAAGAACAACAGTGCACTAAAATATTTCATAAATAGAAGCCAATTCCCATACCATCTCTCCGAGGAGGGGAAGCAAGCGTCTGACCTGTTTTTACAGATTGAAACCAAAACATTTTACCCTGTGGCCACAAAGGGAGAGTCAGTGTGAGAATAATGCCTGAAATTCTGCGTTTTCCCCTTAATCTTAGACCATGTCCATCGCTCCATAAAACAAACCCAAGGAGCTTCAGAGAGAGAAAATTGTCAGAAAGAAGGGACTTGGTTCCAATATTCTGTAATTCGTTTCTAGCACTCTGCTCATGTTATCGTGTCGGCTCTGCTACCGAGGACCGTTGTGCTACCCAGGGTTCAGACACTGCTGTGGTACTTGACTTCCCTCCCTCACTCGCATCCATCCAAAACTGTCATCTGAACCCACAGCCCTCTGGAGCCCAACCCACCTGAGCTTTGAAGCAACTTTCAAAATGTAGTGCATCACAGCATAACACCAACAATGTGCAACCTCCCTGAAAAGCCACAGTGCAAGAAAAAACGTGTTTCTCAAAAACTAGAAGCCAGAGGCGTAGATTTGTAAAAAGAACTGAACATAAAGCAGCTCAGTGCAGGATCCTTCTATTTGGGTAAAAGCTCTGTAATATTATAAAGTGTTGGCACCATTCCACGTGTGTTTCATCTGTCTCAGCGGCGTTGTGTTGTTGTGGGTCTTGACAGCCCGAGCAACGCCAGGTCCGCGGGGAGTGCTGCAACGAGACTGCTGCACGCCTGGCTGGAGGAGTAGCAGCTGTAGAGCGAGACCATACACTAAAAAGAACACGTTCCAACTTTTTTTCTTTTAAAAGCCATTTCTACACCTTCTACGCACAGTGTGCTTCCTTTGCGCTCTCACTCACACTCAGAGCACAGCTTCTTTGTGCCTGTTTCCCTGCATGACTCCTTCTGTAATGTGGCTGTTTCCAAAAAGTTCAGCAGAACTTGGACTTGATGATCCTTGAGGTCTTTGCCAACCTTAATGTTTCTATGATTCTATAGCTTTCTAAGAACAAGCACTAAAGTCCTTCCATGTCACCACATCAGTGACAACTGCACACGATTCTGGTTTAATACCTTTCATCTAAGTAGACGACCGTATCTACATGCTTGATAACTCAACAGGATTTGAAACAGCACGAGTGCACTTTGTCTAGCACTTGCATGAGTTTCCAAAGAACAATGACAACGCAAACACCAATGCTGACCCAGACACAGCTAAAATCAGTGCCCGATGCACCACGCTTGGGCTGACATCCATTTCTTTACTGCAAATATTGGTCGCGCTCAAGAGTGGAAAAGCCATGAAAAAAAAAAAGAATTTAAAAAAAAAAATTTGTAGTGAATACTGAAATTGTCCTGTGACTTTCTAATTAGAGCAGCAATCACTTAAACAAACAAACAAACCCCCCAAACACAACTCTCAAGGAAACAGAGCTCACCACTATGTCACAAGAATGACATCATGACATCATACAGCTTTCTGGCCTTGGAGCGGGCTGCACGAGGCGTCCCATCTGTTTCTTGACTCCTCAATGTCACGTACACTTCATGACAGCCTTCTTGAGCTTCTGTATATCCCCTGCTTTACTAATTTGTGAGCTCAAACAATCCCAAGGCTTCCACAGCCAGCACTTCTCCGTCCACATCCTCTTTCCAAAAGTCATCTGGTACCTCCAGGAGGTGGAGAGACACCCAGGCATGGAAACTTAACACAGTGCTAGATTCTGTTCTCTAGATAGAGTTTTGCAGTGAACGTGGAAAAAGCCTATAACTTCTACCAAACTAAGTATAAAAAGCTAAAAGAAAAAAAAAAATTGAGGAGGTGCTTGAGAGATCCTGGAAGAAAGTCTCTTCCAGAAAGGCAGAATGTCCTGATGACACAACCCTTCCAATCAAGGCAAAATAAGACACTTGTAGAATTGTGTAAATTCAAACAGCAGCAATAAATATTCTCAATTCTGTTTCTTTATAGGCAATCATCATGCCTGTATCTGGACAGGGAAGAACGGCATTTGAGGGGAGATTTCATTTATCCTGGAACCTAACCTTTCCCTGGGGAATCTCCTTCACGGAGTTGGATACAATACCTCTATTCACCGACCGCTTTTTCCATTAGCTGCTTTGCTTTAGGGGGTCCGTTCCCTGCCCGGCCCTTTCCTCCAAGCCCCCTCCTCTTCCCTGGACTCACACGGTCACTTTGTGCGCCGCGTTACTTTCTCCCATTCTGTTATCCTTGCAATATAGGTTTGATGTGCTTGGCGTAGAGAACTGATGTCTGTTTAGATTAAAACCATGTTGTAATTTGGAGGAAAAACATACAAAGCCACGGCTGAGCCTGACAGAAGAAAGCTATCCCCAGTCTTGGAAGCTGCAGTATGTCCCTACTGGGAATAGCCCAGGACCATGTTTATTACGTTAACCAGAAGCAGGGGAAATGGCTGAGGTTTCGCTGGTCTTTCCGCTCCACGCCGTTGAGAGGCCGGTGCTCATTCCCCCCAGCTACGCGGGGTGAACATTTTACACGTACTCTCATTTCTGCTTAATGGTTCTTCCATCCTTTCAAATAACTCTCTCCACTCTGGCAAGCACGTGATTTATGGAAGCACGGGAGGGACGAATGGGTTACACAGCTAATGAATGAATCAAACCAACCCAAGAGGCTGGATCATATGATCAGCTGAATGGGACTGAGTCTTCAAACAGCACTCCTCCTACTTAGGGCTTTGCGTTTGGTTATACTAAGGTTTCAAAGGGCCAGAACCCAGACAGATACCTCATTGTTTAAAAACCATGGAATTTTTCAATGTGGATCTGCCTTCCCTGACATCTTTCAGCAGCACTGTCTCCATCTGAATTAGCTGCGATTGATGCAAAAACTCCTCCGTGACAGCATCTACAAAACGTTGGGCAGAACAATCGAGGGAGAATTCCCTCTCTCCAATATAGCTATGGCATCTTGCATTTCTAGCAGGATACTTCTCCTGGAAAATGAAATTTTACCTGCTCAAATTTTGCTCTTTTAGGAGTAATATCAGCCTGAACGTCTAAGCTGACTGCATACAAAACGTACCCCCAGTGTGGTCCGGAGAGAGTGGGATACCTGGAGACTCCAGCAGAAACTGCAGACTTTGCCCCAAACTTGCATTCAAACCTAGCCTTTACACCAGCCTGGAGAAGCTCTTTCAACATCATACCCTATTACGCTAATGTAAAAAAAAAAAAACAACAAAAAAAAAACAAACCACCCTAAAACTAAAAAAAAAAATAATACAATTACAAAATCTCCCTTCAGTTGTAAGAAGTAGCAGCAGTCTTATATTGCAGATATAGAATAAGAGGAAATTCTGTGCTAAGACAATGCAGAAAGTCATTGAAAACTGGAACAACCAGAGAAGCTCTGCTGTGTCCCGGTCTCTTCATTACAGCACTAATTTCACGACTCCATTTACAAACTACAAGGCTCCAAGGTGAGCAGTTAATTTTATTAATGGTGCTGATATTAGGGGATGTGTCCCCTAGCTGTTTTAATTTGGTGTCTTAGGAGGAAGGAAAATTCTAGCACATGCCTTTTCTCAGACTGTTCTTCCAGTAAATCTTTGAGGTTTTTTCCTACAGCTTTTGACTTAAGCAGATCATCACTTACAGACGCACAATGCCAGCAGTTGGGTTGGATTGGCAAAAATCTTATCACCATGTTTTGATTTTGTGTGATCAAAACCACCGATGGCCTCGATTCAGGTCTAGCTTTATTCAAATATGAGAGATGCTTTTCCAAGAGTAGAGCTGAGGGTGGTGGTTTACATACAGCCCAATGTCTAACCTGTTTCTGAACACCTAATGCATATGGTGGAGAACTGAAATAAGCCTAAGAGCAGCCCAGCTTTCTTTTATCATACCACACCACCACAGTACAGACAAATCAACACCAGCATCTGCTTACTCTTTGAGCTGCCCATACAACTTCTGGCTTACCATCCAATTAATTTAAAAATGTAAAAAAATTGTTTTGACTGAAAGTTTCTTCCACTTTTGTATTAAATGCAGGGGAATTTAAAATGACAATTCATACTGACATTAAAACCTTTGCCTTTTAAATAGCAAATGGAAATGTTTTAAATGCTTCAAATTTTAATCCTACTTATTAGGGTTATGCTCCAAATTTGATGAATACTCATTTTTAGCTAAAATGAAATTGCACGTTTGGGGAATGAACTGTTTGATAAATATTGCTTAGCGTTACTCAAGTATTTCTTTCCTTCTGCCAAAGAAAGGTCACCAGAGGGAGGGAAGAGATTTAGCTGGAAATTAGTTTAAGATAATTATTATACATCTTTCAGGCTCTTCCTACTTACAGCAGAACAAATATTGCGGAAACAGAAGTTGGTTTATGCACATAATTTGAGAATATATTTTGTAGAACAAATGAAATTCCCAAATAGGAGGCTGCAGCTCACTTACTCAGCCCCCATGCAGCAAGAGCTTACAAGCTTTCTTCCCCCCACTCTTTCGGAGTTCCTTGACTTATTCCAATGGGATAATTCCTAAAGACCTAAACTCATTGAATTGGTGGCTTTTTTTTTTTATTACTAAGACAGAGAAATGTTATCTCTCTGAGTTGTGCCTTGTGTTGATGCAAAGTGAGAGGTAATCAAACAAGTTCATATGTGATACTACAGGATTTGCTTAATTAGACTTTATTCTGAGCGAAGATCATCTCAGCAACTTAGCCGTAAATATTTCTCAAAGACTAGTCTTTCCACGGCCCAAACACTAAATTGTTTTTACTCAACAGGTCTTGTGAGATTCAGCATTTTTCTATCAATCATATTTACTATTAGCTACCAGCACTGAAATGACAAAACCAACTTCTCTTCTTGGAGACTAATAGAATGGATTGAACCCTGCTCCGGACTTTGTGCCATGTGGAAAAATAAGTGGCAAATAGTATTTCTCCCTTTCTCTCCCCACAAAGCCCGACATTTCATTTCATCTGAGCCTTTTATTGGCTCTCACATCTGGATTATATAAATTTAAAGCACAGTTTTCAATATCTGTGTTGCTTAAGGTTACAGTATTTGACAAATCCTATTCGCCAGGCTGTCAAATTAAATTAACATGGACAAAGGAGGGGGAACAAAAGAATAAAGAGGCCAAGTTTTATTCCCTTGTGTTCAGAAAGTGAGACACAATTAACCCTTCTGGAGGGGAAGCTCCAGCCCCAACAGACAAGCCCACTAAGGCAGCAACAGCCAGCATGACATAAATGCAGAAATTACGTTTGTTGCCATCCCAGAGATCCCTTCTGGAGGGGAAGCTCCAGCCCCAACAGACAAGCCCGCTAAGGCAGCAACAGCCAACACAACATAAATGCAGAAATTATGTTTGTTGCCATCCCAGAGATTAACTGGCCTCTACCAGGCCACCAGGTTCCTATCAACAGAGCTGAGAGCTTCCCATCTAAGGCAGTATCCCTTTTTCTGGTACCCATCAACAGCAAACACACTAGGTGGGAAGCTCCAGCCCCAACAGACAAGCCCGCTAAGGCAGCAACAGCCAACACAACATAAATGCAGAAATTATGTTTGTTGCCATCCCAGAGATTAACTGGCCTCTACCAGGCCACCAGGTTCCTATCAACAGAGCTGAGAGCTTCCCATCTAAGGCAGTATCCCTTTTTCTGGTACCCATCAACAGCAAACACACTAGGTAGGATACATCCAATGCTTCTCTCAAGGATTCTTACTCGTATTAATTCAGAAACTTCTGCAAGACACTATGAACTCACCAGTGGGCCAGGAAAATTAACTGGTCCCCTGTTTGTTTAGCTAATCTGAAGAGTTAAGTCTCAAAGGATGCTCTTTATATCGCTCCTTTGAAGTTTCTTCCTATGCAGTTGCCCACACAGCATCTTTTTTCTCTTACCCTCCAGGGTGGCTTTTGTGTGGGCACCACGCTCCAGCAGCCACCTGCTGGGAGGGCGCTTCCCATCGATGAACAGAAAGGTACAGAAAGCCCAGGAAAATAGGAACAACAGAAGTGAAAGTCAGGGGGCTTGTTTGCATCGACCAGTTTAATTCATAACAGATGCTTAAATCGACTTACAGGTGAGACAAACTCAGAATAGCCATCTACATGGGACCACCACTTTTATCTGTTAGGAAAAAAATCTTGGATCATAGTCTGCGTCAATATGGCACTTGAAGGTCTCTACGGGGGGCAAGAATCCTCAGAATCACATGGGGGCTCTGCAATTGCTACTGTATTTCTGAGATGAATTCGAGAAATTCATGGAAATCCCAAATCCTTCCTAGTGAGGCAGCCAGGTCCCAGGGGTGAGACCACCTTCACGCCGCTCCTCCCGCTATTGCATTTTTGCCCCCATGGGCTTCCTGCATCCTTCAGGTATGGACAGATGGACTCCATCCATTCTCTCCTCCTGGGTGAAACTCTGCAATTCTTCTGCAAAACAGAGACTACAACTCGTGTACTAAGAGACTAACTTCCCCATCACCCGCTCAGAGGGCTACAGAGAGAGCACATCCACAGCTCTATGGCATTTCTTCCTACTATGTGCGAGTAATCTTGGGGGAAGCAACTGTTTAACTAATTCTTCTTAAGCTCTATGCAAATCAGTATTAAACTTGAGTAGCATCTTTGTATCTTAAACATCTTCATGTTCACGGTATATATATTACATAGACCCCTTACTGAGTAGCTTCATAAAACAGGGACTTAAATTTTAGGAAATGAAAAAAACGACCACATGGCTCAGTTATCAGGATTTGTTGTTGTTGTTGTTAATAAAGTGGGTGTAAGTACAGATTGAACCTTTTCATAACTTCATGCAGAGTTAAGGGAAGTCACTTGACATGGTATCATCATTGTCAATTCGACCGAAGAAAGAAAAAAAGCCACACAACAGACTGCTGTCGCGACCCCCACTGCCGACGCAACGCCGAAGGGCAACAAGGATTGCTCCTCCCAGCTTACAATTCGGAACATGCTTTTGCTTATCTCAACTATCTGACGACAGGAAACATGCATAAATGTGATCATCTAAATATAGGCACTGCTCAATCTTTTTTTAAAGCCACCTCTTTATGGCTAAACTAAGGGGCTGACAGGCAGGAAAGCGAGCAGAGAAACCGTGCCAGTGGTGATGCTGCTCCCCCGAGACTCTGTAAAGCAAGACATAGCTGTCACGAGATAAAGGATCACAAGAAGTTTAAATCTGGTTTTGTATGTGTACATGTATGTATCTGACACCGTACTGACAGTCTTGTTAAGCGTTCTTATATACAGTCACTGCGATGTCGAACCGGTCCCAAGGCTCTCTAGGAGCCCTGAGAAGAGCTGGCACGTCTCCCAGTGATCAAAACCAACTCCCAGCTGAGATCAGTTCAAGCTTCAGCCACTCCTCGGGTGGTTTTCTAGGTTTATAATAGAGCCATGAACGGAGAGATGAATCACGCTTTTTGTCCTCTCAACTCATCAAGGGTCTGCTTTTACAAACAATACATCCCACTCCCGCTCCCCCCAGACCACCGAGTCATCTGAAACCTCCAACAAACCGATACTCATTGAATCACTTGCCTATTTTCTCCATGAAAAGACAAGAAGATTCAAACAGCACACTATCGGGCGTACAGACCAAAACTGAGCAGTGCCAACGATGGCTGGGATCACAGAAGCATGTCACCACTGTCCACATCCACCTACATGGACACGACAGCCGCTGGGAGTTGTTTTAGAACATGTTTCACGTAGACATTTATGAACAAACTAAAGCAGCGATAATCCGACATGCTGGTATTAGGATGTGTATGGAAAGGAGCGATGAAAAGGTAGAGAAGTCAGAGAAGAAAGGGAGCCTAGAGGGAAGGAGAAGAGCATCTGAGCAAGTCTTTAGAATGGAAAGAGGATTTCAGGAGGGTCACTGAAGTTGGTTCAGATGAAGGGCTCTAGTTTGTATAAATGCAATGGGTTTGGAATCGTGCCGAGAAGGAAGCCACTGAAGACTCCCAACTATGGAAAAGCAAAGTTGAAAATGGAGGAGAAGAGGGGAGAAGCACAGCTATTTTTGGAGGAGGGGGACCTCAGAAAGATGAGCAGCACTGTGCACAGGGTTAGTGGCCAGCTTCCATCTCAAGGAGAGCCAGTGTTCAGCGCCGTTTGTGCTTCCTTAGACTCCAAGCTAGAATTAGGCAACATTTTGAGACCAACGCATCAGATTAAATTTTCCTTTCCCAAAGGGAATAGAAGGTTAAAAACTGACTTCAAAAAGAGGCAAGATTCTGCTTATTTCCTTATCAGTCATTTCTTATCTCTGCGAGAGGGAGTGGCTCTCCACTGGTGAGCCCCTGCCTCTCACCGATACCGTGCTTCAGAGGCTGCGGCTTCAGTTCCGAGCCTTCAGTTAAAGTTTTGGCTCTTAAATGTCGAGTTTTGCTTTATGCATCAAAGACCTGCCTCAACGCTTTCCTTGCACCTCTCCTAACCACCACAAACTTTTTGTGTCAAGAAGCATCACCCCAAATTTTAGAGTCCCAGAGACCTAGGTGACCCAAGCCAGGACACAATAAAGGTCAGTTGTTCCGCATTTACTTCTCTAAAGGATTGCTTCTGCCCAAGAATCTGAGTCAAGAACAGAAACACTTCAGCTAGGAGTAAAACAAAGACTGTCCAGCACCCACAGAAAAATAGCTGATAGTATCTGAAACCATTGAGGATGTAAAGCTCCATAGGGAATGAGGCAGATCACTCAAGGCAGATACAATCAGAAGTTACTCCTCCACTCTGGCATGATGGATAATGTTACACCAGGGTTCTCAGGAACATTAATAAAGCTTAACGTAACAATCATTCATCTGTCCAGATCAGCAGCTCTTTGGGGGCATTACATTCACTTGGCAAAAGAGAATCTCCATCTCCGTTAGATCTGGGGGAATATATAAAATTAGAAGAAAAACAGCACATGGCAACACTCATGCTTGTTTAGAAGGAAAGATTTCAAAATGAGATTAATAGACTATTTATTCTAGGGCAATTTATTTTTCCATTAAAATCAGTTTTCTCGTAGATCACTCAGAGAGGGAATCAGCCTTTCCCAAAGCAGCTGGAAAGAGCAGAAGCACAGAAACTACCACGATAATTCAACAAGGGACTAGACAACCTAACTACAGCATTATCCATTTCAGAACTTAGGAATGACACCAACCTCAACCCCTGGTCCTGAAAACTATTAAATCTAGAAGAAAATCACCCAAAAACACCTGAAACCAAGAAAGCCCTGCACTCCAACCCCCGAACCCCGAGCAGCGACACCAAGGAGGGCCACATGTCATAGCAGCTATGGGTCCTGCTGTCATAGGATTACCTAAGAGAGAAGGCAAGATTCGTTCTTGTGCAGCTACAAAGTACATATAGCAAAGGATGGTAAATAAAAACCTGATCCCATCAGCCTCGCTTTAGAATCAAAGTTTTATTCCTAGTCTGTTTTTTGTGGTTTTCTCCAGTCCTAAGGGAAAACCAGGAAAACACACATCCTGCAGGGTCAAAAAAAAAAAAAAAAAAAAAAATTAAACTGTATTTGAGAGGGATTGAAGCAGGAGGAGGAAGGTCAAAAATGCAAAGGAACAATAGGAAATATTCCTGCTTTTGAAATGATCCATATACCAGCTCTTTCTACTACAATGCACAGATGTCATGAAAGAGAAGTGCAACACCGTTAGGCATTTCACATTTCTCCTAGACATTTATTATTTAGACATCATTTCCCTTTTACGGCTTCCCTAGAAGGTCAAGACAAATTTTCTCCCATCACCTCCAAGGCCCAGGTTGGTAATGAAACACCTACCCACCAACAAAATAATTGCTGCATTATATGCTGTAATGCTCCATTTGAAAAGGGGAACATGAAATAGCTCTATCCTTCAGGGAGCAGGGCTTCCACTTACACCAAGAGCTTTCACATTTCTCTTTTTTTTTTTTTTCCCTTCCTGTTTTGCAGTATCATGTATTTCTGGCTAGAGGTTACACTGAAAGAAATCGAAACAACTTCTACACTTTCCATCTTTTTCATTGATCGGACCTGAAAACTGAAAATTAGGAAATCTAGTAATTGTAAAGAAAAAGGCTTATAAAACAGACATGCTAGGGGAAACTAGAGTTTCATACAATAATTAAGATTTTCTGAGTGCTAGAGTAAAATCCAGTACCGGTAAGCAACACTCCCAATCTTCTGGTGTATGCAAAGGACCAAAAACAATTATCCACCCGAATTTCCTCTTCCCTTTCAAGAGTCCAAGCACAGACTCTTGCTTACGCTGTTGTGACTCCAATTCCCCTCTCTTTACAATTTTCATTAAAAAGCCTGGAGTTTCCTCTTCCTATTTGTATTTGTTCCTCGTGTATTAATAATGAACTATACTAACATTAATATATAGCTTCAAAAAATGCGCTTGCGCACACAAACGAAGCCACGAGAGGCAGTTTATGATTATTATCCCCTCGTTCTATAACTGAACAAACGCAAGCAGGTAAGCACAAGGTTTTTTACCATGGCTGTAAAATATTTTTTGCAAAGATGTGCTTTCTCCAAGCTAGTATTGTACGTTCTACTTTCCAACAACCAGTATTGGAGAGGACGATTTTGACTTTTTTAATTTTTACCACCACGTATGCGCTGAGGCCAGTTAAAACGAGTGCTCTGCTGCAGGGAATTTGCAGCTTCACCTACCTCTCGCTGGATGGTTCAAGGCAAACCCCTGTGTGTGCGATCCCTCTACACTCCTGCTGCTGCCCAGCTGCCCGCAGCCACAGGACCGCGTTGTCCCGGCACTAAACAGGGAAATGCTTAAGAGACAGATGCAGGAACCAGCCACAAAGCCAGGTAACCCAATAAAGCTCTTTTTATTAGCTACTGTAATAAAGAGCATTGATCCGCAGAGCGCCGGCTCTTGAAGGCACAAAGCAGCGGGAATTTCTCTAACAGTCCCCTGGAGATGCACAGGGGTTGGCTACGCGGGGCTTTACTCCTCCCAGTGATCGGAATTGCTCTGGGAACACACCAGACTGGCGCTGCTCGCAGGTCCATGATAGACCCAACAGGGCTGTTGCTGTCCCAAACACGGAAAATTAATTTCCCTATTCTACTTTCCATCGTCAAGGGGCAGGAGAGCGATACAGAGAGTCTTTATGACAGTCCCCAGCTTTAAGCACCATAACACGTTCATTACTACAGACTATTTTTGCAGTACCTGTCCCCACCATAAATACAACTTGACCCAACAAACCGTAATGTTCACTGGCTTGAGGTTTGATCCTGCAGCGCACATCCGCCCAGGTTAGCTGTAGGGACCCCTTCCATGAATAAAGCTAAAGGATAAAATTGCGCCTTATAAATGCCTTGGCTCCAGATAGAGTTACTCCTGATCTATATCAAACTGAAGGGAAACAAGGGGATCAGAAGGAGATGAGATCTTGCATAAAGCTTCTAGCTAAAAAAAAAAAAAAAAAAAAAAAAAGCAGCACATCCATCCACCACTACTTCATGTATTATGAATCAGAAAGATTAGATTAGTCCACAGTAGTCGAGAGGATAAAACATTCGTTTTCACCCTAGAAACTGTAATTTCCTGCTGGTTAACCCCAAAATAAAAGCATTTACCCCGAACACGACCCTGGGCTGCAGCAGGCTTCTTCCTGCTTGTCTGAGTCAAATCAAGGTGTTTACAGGCTCGTTCCACACCCTCTGGTAGGGGTTACACCCAGGGAAGTTCCCCGTTTCTCTCCTTTTCTCCAGGAAACACCCACGATGTAAGCGGTGCTGGGTACCGCAGGTGAGGCACCGCCAAGGAGTGGGTCGGTGATCCCAGGGATGTTCTCGTTGCCCAAATTCCACCCGTTGCGGTGTTCCGACCCGCAGCGCTATAGCGGTACAGAGTAGTTCACATCCTATAACACAGAATCAGGATCTCACCCTGTCGGTGCCAACTGATGTTTCAAACAGATCCTAAGTACTCTGTGTATTGAAACGAGACGGAATCTGGGTTTATAACCCAAGGTCACAGCTTCACATCACGCTGGCTGCCGCTGAAACGTCAAATCCTATTTTCTTTTTTCCTCGGGTACCTATTCTCACCCCCAATCCTGCAGCCCTCTGTCTCAGGTCAGCAATCCCACCGAATGGAAAACTCGCTTTTATTTTTGAAAGCAAGTTTTCCATGAAGTCAGCACCCCGATCCAAACCTTGCCCACCGCCCCAGCGCTGCCAGAGCAAACACAAACAGCGGGAGCACACGGCTGGCCCAGGGAGAGCAGGATCTCGTTTCACTGGCGGCCTAAACTCAGCCTGAACTCGGTGTAACGTAAAACTGCACACTGAATTTTCTACAGCGCTGTTTCCTCGCTGCGCGCTGTGACTCACAGAGTACCCAGTGATATCTCTGGATAACTGTGAAGTCGCTGTTCGTATGTGGCTGGTTTCCATTTCCTTTGATTTGGGGGGTAAAAAAAAAAAAAAACACCACACACACAACAAAAACACAAAAACCTAAAAAAAAAAAAAAGCAAAACCAAAAAAACCCCAAAAAACACCCCTAAATATATGTTAAGTATTTTGCTAGAATGATTTTCGTACGTTAGTGGTTACAGAGACTGGCACCAAGCTCCCAGTGGAGCAGGAGGGGAACAAGGTATCCCGAAAGCGATCGTGAGCCGTTCTTGATGAAATCTGGTCCACAGACTGGAAAAATAGTGTCGCAAATTCTCATCCAAGCTAAAACTCGGTACAAGTAGGATTTACCCAAATTATTAATTATTAGGGCCGTGGAAGCTCTTAACAGCCTTCAACGTGAAGTCAGGAAACAGTGGTTTTGTCAATACTCACCACGCTATGGCAAACCAGGGAGTTTTTGTGATTCTCAAGCACATCTCCCAGAGTTTTTGTATTAAAGGAGCAGAAGAATGTTCTAAAACAAATACAAAAAAAAAAAAAAAAAAAAAAAAAAAAAGGCAAACAAACCATGCATCCTTCCATTCTTTACAGAGGACAAGAATAACTTAAAACACTGCAGGCGAAAAATACCAGGAAACAAACAGAAACAAAACTGTTGGGTGTTTTTTTTTTTAGTTTTGTTCTGTTTTTTAAAAAATGGGCTCTGAACTTTGGATAGCCAGGTTAGGATTTTGGAAGATGGAATGTGCTAGAAAAGAAGAGCCTTTGCTCCTGCAGCTTAGAACTCTCTAGTATTCCAGGACTACCTTCAATACCTAAACAATGTAAAATGTATTTTCTGCTAGAAGGGCCCTTGTAAGTTAGTTGGATTTGAAAGATTTCAGTAATTTGTATTAAATTCCTTATGTTAGCGCTCCTTTCCTCTGTGGTTAATAACTTGAACATCAGGAGGATCCCAGTTATAAGCATTAGAATTATTTTATGCTATCATCCAGCCATTTCTTTTTTTTTATTTTGGTATCTGCACCTTATACCAGTTCTGAGAAAACCTCGAATTTACGAATTATCTTACTTCTGCCAGGCAGATCTTCACTTAATGTTCTCCACGAAACTAACCTGGCTTCTGGTCAAACCAAACCTGTCTGTTTTGAGTTACGTGCTACTTTAAACTGGGGTCAGCCTCTTCAAAGCTGAGCAAAAGGCAGATTGGTAAAGATGGCAGTTTTGGGGAGCTTTGGCTAGCTGGGCTAGAAACGTGGTGGGGATGCTGCAGCAAGGGCTCCGAGGCACTACCCACTGCCCTGACGGCTGCAGCCTGACCCGCGGTTTGTTAAGCACACCAACTTCTTACAAGGGAAGAAAGAATCTCAAACGGCAGCAGATGCTCATTGTCCAGATGTATAATTCTGTTGCAGAATATTAAAGTTTTTTTTTTTTAAACTCAGCTTCTAAAGATGAAAAGAACTCAAGATTAGAAACAAACCAGTCAACCTGACAAGAAAGTCCGATTTGGAGTCTAATTCTAAAGGACAACTTTCTTTAGCACGCACGCAGGTTTTACACAAGCTTTGTAAATGGCTTTCACATTCATTTTTCCTCCCCGTCACTGACAATACAATACAAAACTGCCTGAATTTAAAATATGCATTTAATTTCCACCACAATGGATTTATCTTTCTAGCAGATGTTGTTCGGAATATTTGGTGATTGTACAACATCTTGATCTAAAGTGACGACTGAACGGGTACCACCACCCTTTTCCCCCCCGTCTCCAACGAGATTGCTTTTTGCTTTTTTTGCTAAATCTAGTTCCCACCATTGTGCACATCCAACGTGTGAAGCCGTTTGTGGGACAGCCTCACAGCTCAAACGCCGGGCACCGGGAGGAAGCCTCAACCCCACTGGATGCTCTAAACCACCACTGATCAGCGAACGGCGTTTCCCATCCCTAGACCCCGATTTCTCAGCATATCAGCTTTCCCTGCTTGGAGGAATGGCTTCTTTAGAAAACTCTAGCGATATTCCTCCAGGAAAACAAGGAAGGCAGTTGTTTGAAAAGCAGAAGCTGACCTGGATTATCCGGGTGTCAGGGCAGGAACTTCAGCTGCTTGATGTCATTTTTAGTAGGCAGCCTAGGGAAAAGGCAGATTTTATGAACTTCAGCTGCTTGATGTCATTTTTAGTAAGCAGCCTAGGGAAAAGGCAGATTATATTTGCACTGACCATTCTCAGAGTTTGGGACAACCCTGTATTCTCTGTAGCGAGAATAAACCTAGAGCCTGAATTTCAAAAGATATCACCTGTAAGCTGCTGCCTGAGTACAAACCCCCAGCCTTGTTCAGAGGCTGACTTCAATTTGTTGTTTCACTCTCAATAATTTTTCTTCTGAACCCTCCCACTCATTTTCTCGCTGACTTCAATTTGTTGTTTCACTCTCAATTTTTCTTCCGAACCCTCCCACTCATTTTCTCACCCAAGTAATGGTTATTTGGCTTCTCACATGCACATACCTGTAACTCTTCTTCTGGTCTCTACCGTTACATACTGCCCAGAAAATGTGGTGCCTCTTCTTCATACAAATACATAGAAATTAAAATCAGATTAAAGATTTAATAAAAGCAAGTTTGCCTTTTCTTGATAATTTTGAGATTTTCTGAGGGGTTTAATTGCTTTTGCTGGTAGCTATTTGATGCTTCCATGATAATTTATCTTTGTTCAACATTGGTTTAACAAACCCTCATCAACAGATTATGAATACTAAAAAAAAAAAAAAAAATGAAACAAATCATGCTCTTGTTTTGCAAGTTCAAAGCTACTTTAAAAAAAAAATCAGACTGAAATCAGCTATAGCCATGATCAGAATTAAATTAACTTCCTTCAAGAATTGAACATCTGGATTTCAATTAATCTTAGAGTTAATTGTTAACTGTCTTAACTCATAATCCATCAAGGAGTTAAAAAAAAAAGAAAAAAGGGAGAGATCAGCCTTTGATGCCAGTTCAAAAGTTGCTGAGCTATTAATCAGCAGTTATCAGTTTGCCTTAGATGACTAAAACTCATTAATATAAACGAGAAGCCTGAAAGAATCACATTAGCGTGCTATTATCAGTTTCATCACTTACAACACTGAAATAGCTAAAATAGTTAAGCTATCGCACGCTGCATAGGAGGATAATTTGGCATCACTAATTTCATCCTGCCATTTGCCAAACATAACTGGGAACGATGGAGGCTGGTACATCCCAGTTTTCACCCACATCCCCTTTTATTCCCCCCCCCCGGGAGAGTCCTGGCATTTAATGAATGGAATAGTACCAAAAGCATCCAAATGCTTTAATAACTCGAATTTTGGCTCTCCACCAGTGCCACCCCTCTCCCTTCCCCTCCTGCTCATCTCCAGAGGCCGCGTTATTGCGCGTGAGCCTCTCGCCCCCCGAGCCAAGCCTGCGCCTGGCTAAGGCGATCAGAAGGGAGCTCTGGAGTCGCCAGCGCAGATGCCGAGGCTCTCGGCAGAGATGACAGAAGCCCTTTAGCCCGAGGAAAGCTTTACGTTCCTTTTGATTTCACTGGCTAGATACTTCATAAAAGCCAAGTGCTGTGGCAATTATTCCAAAGCTTGGCGTTTGTTTCTATTGCCTTTCTACACACAGGGTAAAAACTCTCATCATCTGCATTATGCACAATAAGCCCGTTCCCAGATAAAGAGCTGTTTACTGTTGGCTGGTTCCTAACCAGCACACAGCTTAGCCACTCGCCAGATTTATTTAATAATGCTCTCTGGATAAATTATTAATTCTTAAAGGGACTTTTACACTTTGGCACACAAGGGATATTATGAAATGGAAACAGTTTCTCCCTTGTTAGTTAAAAAAATTAAAAATTCTACTCTTAATTTTCAATTTCTCAATTCCAAAAGTAATACTCTAGAATGAATCCTGGGAAAAAGACAAAACGACAGTGTGTACCTAGTCATCAAATGGTAAAGCAGTATAATAATCTCTCTTTTTTTTGGTTAGATATGCACTCAGGTTGTGTATACGGCTGACCCTGGCCAAAACAGCACCCCCTCCTCAGCCCCACTGCACTGGATCTCTGCCTTTGAGTAAGAGCTTAGTACTTAGCTAGTTCATGAATAAAAAAGAGTAATAAGATGTTATCCATAAACATTAAATATGACTACGACCAATTTAAATATTCAGATCCAACCCGCCTCTGGTTTCAGGCTCGCAAACATTTAGCTAGTTCAGGAGGAGTAAATTCACACGCAGATATGCCTGTTCTAACTTCATCTCTGTTCCTGGTCACTGGAATTCATGGAATCATTAAGGTTGGAAAAGACCTCAAGGATCATCAAGTCCAACCCACACCAGCCAACCCATGTCCCCAAGCACCACATCTACACGTTTGTTGACCCCCTCCAGGGACGGTGACTCCACCACTGCCCTGGGCAGCCTGTCCAATGCCTCAGCACTCTTTCAGTGAAGAAATTTTTCCTAATATCCAGCCTAAACCTCCCCTGGTGCAACTTCACCTAAAAAGATAAGCAAAGCTAAAAGAAAGGAGTTGCTCCAGCTCCAGAGGTGGATCATCATACGCTGGATCAGGATTACAATCACTTATCTACACTTGAGATCTACCTTCAACCTAAGCCTGCAGCAGCCTCCTGCTGTGCACAGATCCCTTGGGTCCCAAAGGGTCCGCTCATTTCAGGACTCATTCCCCACTGGAACCACTGCTGGGGAGGAACAATTTCTACCTCTGCTTTCTAGAGAGATGCCCTTCACCACATGGAAGGAAAGCATTCATCTCTCACAGATAATCCCTTTAGCCTTTGGGCTGACATACTTTATAGAAATTCAAAATAACCCTCCACGAGACTTATTTCCTACTGCAGTCTTTTATGAAGCTCTTCAAAGAGCATTCTTATTCCAGAGAGATAAGAGAGTTCTTTTGTCACTTTGACATACAGAGTTTATTATCCTTTAATGGAAACTTCATCATCTGTGGCAGGTTGGAGCCTAAGGAGGGTGTGCTGTTAGACACAACAGACCTGCCACTTTCAACTGTAAAAAGTCACAATTCTTACAGTTGTTTCCACTGCTCTTGATACCTTGCGGTGTTATTTAAGACATTTGCTCTTTTCTCGCACGGAACTGTCATCACCAGAACAATCCAATTAGAGTCCTCAATCAAAAACTTTTTAGTGAAAAAAAAATACTAAAGACTTGAAAACCAAGGGTTTATCAGCTATGGGTCCTGAAACTTGGGATCACCAGCTTGGGATTGTTAGAAGTCCGAAATGGAAGCTGCTCCAGGGGAATGTTCAAAGCATAGAGCGGATGGAAAAATCTCTCTCCAAGCTAAAACTAACCTTTGTGAATATTACTTTTAAGCCCCAGGTTGATGTTTTCTATTCATTAAGCAGTGCTGCCTAATAAAAAAAAATTATTTTTCACTTTGAATCAGGTTCTGAAGTGTGCCTGACTTCCAGCCCCTCCCACGGTCTGCACAGTTAAAACCTGCACGTGGGGGTGAAGACTGCAAAGCCATTTACGAGGACAAACTCCTTAATATTCTCAACACACTTCCACTGGAGGCCACCACCCTGGAAATGAAGATGTATTTGTCAAACTCACGTTGCCATGTACAGTACTAGACTGGCTGGACTATTCCTGGTACGTTGGCATGGATTGTGCATCAGGTGAAAAATGTTATGGTTTGCTCCATAGTTACACAATCCATTCACAGCTTACATCAAAACGTGACGTTAAGGATGGACAAATTCTTTCCCAGGAGTTCACCAACACTGAAGCTTTGTTAACCACAACTCCTCGGACTTACGCAATCCCAGAGTTTGAAAAATGTGAAGAAGCAGACGGCACCAGGGCGATGGTTGTGCACGTATCCCAAAGGAATCATCCCGTAACCTGCTGACACTGTGGAAACACACCACTCTTAGGGGGCCTCTTCCAAAACCTTTTCATTCATTCATTTTCACTCTGGCCAAGTAATACAGCAACACACCGAAAGATTCCGAGGGGTTAACAGAAACACCCCTTATTGTTCTATTTTATATACAAACGTGTTCAGTTAATAATGGGAATAGAACGTCCCTGCTAGCAATGGGAACTACACTGGTAGGAAAAGAATAAAACCAATAACACTCCCACTGTAGTAGTAACTTAGTTTTGCTTGTTCTTTTACAAAGCAAGGATAAATCTGACAAATTTCATGTAACTGAGCCTCTGGAAGACCCACCAAGTATTTTCATTAATATATTTGGCTGAAGGAAGACAACGTGAGACTGTTCTGGGACCTTCACAGCGCTTGTGCGGCCAAAGGATCCAACTTCACCTCCCCCATGATGCTTCTGCCCAAAGCTGGCATCTTTGCCTGCCGCAGACACTAGGGCTGGACTTCCGAAGATACAACCAAACCTGCTTGCAACCCAACCATGCTCCACAACCCCACGTGCGCCCTAAGCCACAGTGCTATCCTGATAGAGTGTGGGTAACAGAACTGCCAGGGGTTAATGACGAGGCTGAGAGATAAGTGCTAATTGCCATGGTTGGAGCAGCATCCACACCCATCATTATTCTATACAGCATCGGCAATTCTTTACTACTGCCGCTTCTAACACTCAATACTAACTAGTTTCTTCAAGAAAATCAAACTTTTTGATTTTATTTTTTTTTAAATCACTTTTTTTTTTTCCTTGAACTCGCACAGTAGGTTGAACAGAGTGGGGACTCCTCAGCCCACGTACCTACCGTCAACTATCACCTGAGAGGAGCCAAGTCCTGCAGAAATGGAACAGGCAGTGTGACAAAGGGGACTGAGCCCTGGCCATGCCATATAACCAAGCAGGTCTGGACATACAGGGGGCAAAAGTAGGGAGCACACAAACAGAAAAATTGGATAAGTGGTGGGCACAAAAAAAAAAAAAAATAAAAAAAAAAAAAAAAAAAAAAAAAAAAGTAAGTCTGGAAAGCAAGAGCTTCCAGAAGCAGCAGTCTCTGATCTCAGCAGCCAAGCAAGCAAGCGGGGTCAGTGCACCGAGAGCAGAGGTTTAGCACAGGCAGAGCCACCCAGGTCTGGGCTGAAACTCAAATTACATCCAGAGGTTAAGCCTACTACTGGGATGGACAATTGAGATTTTTGTCAGAAGATGAAATAAAGCTTGGGATGTGTGACATACTGGAGTAAGGAATACAATGGACAAAAGTCGTACATATTTTCTTGCAGAGGGATAAAAAAAAAGATAGAGGTTTAGCACAGGCAGAGCCACCCAGGTCTGGGCTGAAACTCAAATTACATCCAGAGGTTAAGCCTACTACTGGGATGGACAATTGAGATTTTTGTCAGAAGATGAAATAAAGCTTGGGATGTGTGACATACTGGAGTAAGGAATACAATGGACAAAAGTCGTACATATTTTCTTGCAGAGGGATGAAAAAAAAGATAGAGAGAGAGATATTCCAAATATCAGCCTTTATAAGTGTCTCGTTTGTAAAAAATGAAAGATTCACAACCAAAATTTCACTACTGTGGTGTCAGAGAAGGCAATAATGCCTCCCACAGCTACACCAGGTCTGCCAAATCCATCAGCTCAGCACATATTCCAGTAAGAGATGGCACTCAGAAATCACTCGTGGCATGCCTCGAATTCCTCTGCGCTGGTACCGTCAATATGAGCCTGTTTGGAGTATAAATCCATTCTGGAAACACACCTGATGCTAAAAAGATGACAGCATCTATTTTAAATGCAATTATGATGGGAAAGGTTCTCGTTATTGCTAAGTGATTCCTCTTCGATAGGACGAGTACCTGCAGCACCCACTGGGATCCAACACTCCCAGCAGCGAACAGGTCTCTGAACTGGTAATTAATGGGACAACACAACTGCTCTGCTCAGATACGCTGGAATTAAACCTAGGGTCTATAACGAAGCAGCTCTACCATCTGTATCTGTGGAGAGGGAAGTGCTTGCTCTGGACACTGATGGGGATTTTTTTCTCTCTTTAGCCAAAGGGGGAACCCTCCCACAGGGGACTGCTTTCCGAGAACTTGAACCCAACGTGTTTCTGCTGATGGTGTTATTCCCTGTCACGCTTCATGGGAAGTCTGTCAAGCTTGGTTTGCAATAGTTTGTTTTCAATTTTATTTTTTTTTTAAACCATTTGTGACACTGCTTCCCCCCCCCAAGCAGTTCTGAATAATTGATGCATTTTTACAAATTTTGTAATTAAAAGACTTACTGGAGTTACTATAGTAACAAGAGCCTTTAGAAATCAATTGAATAAAACAAAAAAATTGGGTTGATTGGTTGGCTTTGATCTTTTCTCTTTGTTCAGTGGTATTAAGAATATTCTGAAATATATTTTTTTTCCTCAACTGCAGAGTTCAGGGCTTACACTAGGTATTCATCACCGAGCGATGGCATAAACATAGACAACTGTCCGTCTGCTATTTTCTTTCTGCAGACAGCCCCAACAAACGCAGAGCAGCTCCACTTACACAGTTTTACTCAACTTTTACCACCACTTACTTGGCGCTGAAATTCCCACACTGAAAAACTCTGAACAATGCCACATGTTTTAGTAATTATTCCTCCAAAAATAAAATCCAGTTGCAAGAACAAAACCCAGAGCTCATTAATTTCAAAGCGAGGCTCAACTGGATGGTGCAGTTAACTTGTTTTATTGCAAGTGTTCTCTTCGCTTTTGGTTCCACGAGCACCTGACTCTTCAAGTTTCAGTTTCAAGTGGGTTCCACTTTGAAAAATAACTACGAAGCAACGATAACCTCGTATAGCCCAGCTCTCTTCCTTCTCACGCTGCGTACAGAGCCAGACCGTCAGTTCCTAGGGCACAGATCAAGCCTTTCTTGCTTTTCTGTTCTGTGAGCAGTTCAAGAATCAATGCAAAGGAGAATGTGTTTATGCTAATCATTATCTTTTAATTATGCTGACAGACAATATAAGCCCTTGGATACTAACATCACAGAATGTTCCCTTAGAAAAACTGCTCCAAAAAAAGGAAAACTAATAATAATTATTAGTCACTTTGTGTCACTATTTCAACTTGACTGGTTTAAGTCATTCAACTTCTTTAGTGAAAAAAGGAAAAAAAAAATAAAAACCACAGCAGAAATCTTCAGTAGGAAAAATATTCCACCAGATATAGAGTACGAGTCACAAGGAAAAAGACTACAACAGTCTGGATCACGGGCGCACGCGAAGGATGACACTATTGCCCAAGTTCTACCCTACTGCACGGGTGTTGCTTTGGGATACCAGCCCATCAACAGCAGCATAAGCATAACACGATGCAGTCCCCACACATGTTGGAAGGGCAGAATTTGCACTCCAGAACCTTTCTTGGGAAAGGACGAACCCAGCTCATCTCTCAGAGACGATACAGAGTCAAGTTCGGACTCTGTTGCAAGCAGCCGCCTACCGCGTGGTTTCAATTTGCAGTGATGAAAACGAAACTTTTTTCCCCCAGATGAGACAATTACCTTTCATTAAGCTCCTCATATTATTTATTGGCATCTGCTTGAAAAAACACCTCTTGTATGAACCCTTGTCTCATTTCCTTGCAGAAGATGGAACTATGAATGGCAACTTACTGCACGCATCCAAAGACATGGAAAGTTTCGCACCTCTGTAGTGTGCCCACCACCCTATTGTGGCATGGCCCCGCTTGGTCCTCACCATCAATCACGCCCAACCTACCAAACAGGACCACTCCTGGGACTTTCCGAACTCTTATTTCCCCAACTATGCAGCTGTAAGTCTACTGGAAACTCCTGTTTTCCTTAGAAGAAAACTTCGGTGCCCAGGCAACCGGGCAGATCGTGGAGGAGGTGGAGAGATGCACGCTCAAGTCCTGTCCTGCCCTGCGGTAGGAAGGTGTCAGACCAGCTCTGCAAGGCACACCAGAGAGTAAATCCACCCCACAGCTTACGCATCACCAGCAAGACCAACGATTTGGAATGATACGGAACCCTTTTTCTCCATAGGAAGAGAGATCTTAGAACAGATTTAGCAACAAGGAAATTCAGCCACTCATAAATCAATGTTTCTGGAGGTTTTTTTCCAGCTAAACTTACAGAATGAGCCTAACTTTTCATGCAGAACTTGATTTTTAGCTTAAATAACTAAGATTACTAAGTAAATAATTTTTATCGACCCAAACGGCCATTGCTTAAAGCAGGTTTCATTGTAGGTAAGAGTCCAGATGCTCATTTCAGATACACCGCTGTGACTGAGATGAACATCAGACCCATCTTATAAAGTCAGAGCCTGATTTGAAAGTAATAAGTATAAAACAAAAAGTTGTTTTAAGTCATATTAGTTAACTTCCTCAGGCCTTTGGATTTTTATAGGCAATTAAAAAAATAAATTTGATTCATAACTGATTAATGACAGAACCTGTTTTTACCTAAACTAAAACAGTTCTGATTTGATATATTAAATTGTGTTCCAGTCCTAAAAGGAGCCATAAACACAAAGGATCAGTTTCATACCTTGATTTTTTTTTTCTGTTTTTGGTAAAGTTTTTATAAAGTAGACAGTAATGAGCTCTTTATGCAGCCCCACACAGGCAGTAGGCATGAAAAGAGAAAAACGCAGCACCAGGTGCATCCGCCTTCATCTTCAGCATTTACTATAGGGCAGTAAAAAAAAAAACAATAAAATGAAAACTCTCTTCTCCTGGGAAGAACCAAATGGAAAGCTTTCACTTTCAACATGGGAAGGAATTTTGCAACCAATTCATACCTGATGCACCGAGATTTTGCTCAATCTGAGAAGACAGCCCTGATCCTTGACTCACTCCGCTGCAGGAACAGCTCCAGCAAAATTCACTGCAAAGCCTCTTCGAATCATAATAATTTCTTAAAATAAATGGCCGAAGCACACCACAACCTTTTGTCCGTAAGTCTCAAGCAAACCACCCTCTAATAACTGCTCAGGAGGGATTTCCTGAAGACAGCATCCCATTTCTTGTTTGGAGATGGGATGAAAAGCTGAAGATGCTTTGCTGCGTTGTGTCCCCCCCTCCGCTGTTTGGGGGCTGGAAATTCAGCTGGAGTTGCTCTAAAAACTTCTTCATTTTGCTCCAACCTCAGCCCAGGTGCGGCACCAGCCAGGGAGCAGAGTCCAGGGCGTTCAGGACACATCTATTTCAGTTCTTGATGAGCTGGCAGAAGCCCTCAGCTAGCAGCACACCTGGCCGTTAGGTAGCACCACAATATCCACCGAGACACTTTTGGGGATTTTCTTTACAGTTTTACCACTTTGGTTTTTCTGTGACTTTAAAAAAAAATCCCTTCTCTTGCATACTTTTCAAATTCACCTTTTTTTAATTTAAATTTGCAATATTTTTCTGCCTTAATAAGGTGCTACAAAGCTTATTTAGTGTTTGTAAAAGACTAGCAAAAGGCACTTTACAAAAAACACAAGTTATTTATTATAATAACAATGAGCTTCATACCTCCTGGCTTGAGCCCGTGCAATATTTTGTAAGCAGGGTGTGAAGCAGAAGCAGCATACCGAAACTCTTGTGTGTCACCTTCTTCACAAGAGCTTCTCCACCTCTTTATTACACTGCCTACAATACCTAGTGATCTGTACAGACACACAGGGAGCTAATTGAGCTTTTCAGTACAGCTCAAAGGGAAAAGAGAGACAGTTTCCTCATCTGTATGGTATGCCCTAATTCTACACAGCTACAGAAGATTTAAAAAAAGAATGATGACAAGCCTTCCGACGTACCCAGCCAGAGTCATCGCCAACGCGAGACAAACCGAATCCAAAAATAGATGACTATGTGCTTCAGAAGGAAAGAGAAAGAGCCCTTCCCATCATTTGCAATAAGGAAACCACCTGAGCTTACGATAAAAGAGAAGTCAGATGGCTGCTGGGCTGAGCAATCCCTTTGTCACCAGACGGGTACGCGGCGGTTGGAGCTGGATGCCTTCGCCGGTGAGCTGCACAAACATGTTTCTGTGATGAGTAGGCACAGGGGCTGGCTTTCCTACAACACGGAATTGTTACTGCGAAGTCACCCACATCTGAGTGAGAAGTATTCCTTAAAATACTTCATCATGATACCCTAGGTTGATTTCTGACAGTGCCACAGCTGAGCAGAACGTACATCCTTGGAGTTAACCGCTGCTTGTATTCGCACTGCTCTCCTTGTCCCAGCCTACAAGGCTAGAGAGAAAATATCAGGCAAGCAAGCTGGTAAAAGAAGTTATGGAAAGTATTCCAAGCACCAGTGATTTTTACTGCAGTAAGCTCTTGCAGGTTTTGTTAGTTTCCTTGAAGGCTCGATGCTCATGGTATAAAATCACTGGTGAAGAATCTCACCGTCGACTGGTTCCCTGCTGAGCGCATCTCACCCTCCACGATCACACGCTCGGAAATGGACAGTGCAGGTCGCAGGGGGAGCACAACAGCTCAAAACTTCAACCAGCCAGGACATCTAGAATCCAAGTCCAACCCTAACCCCGAGCTGACAGGTGGCCTTGGACAGGTCTATTGGATTTTCTGTGCCACATCGATGCAGGGGGTATGGGGCTGTGCAATACTCAAGTCAAACCTCACTAGGAAAAAAAAAAATGGTGATACCAATACAAGCAAAGCTATCCCATAATGTGTTTTTATTTTCATAAAGGGATCTGTTTTCCTTTTCCCTTTCCCAACAGAACAGCCCTAGCAGGGAATGCAGGTCCCAGGTTTTCAAGCCTTTTGCATGCATCCAAAGTTAAATATTACCAACCAGCTATTCAGACAACATAAAAGCAGGAATAATACCTGACCCTTTCCTTGGAAAGCAGGAGACACCCCTAGTCCCCTCTGCCAGTTCTGTGCTCTCCATGGGATGCTACTACAGAGCTCCCTACAGCGAGTACAGAATACTCCTGGTAGAGTGCTACACTGGGACAGTAAATCCTCGCCGTGCTGGGTTCCCTACTGCTTACTCACATTGATTCTCATTCTCAGTCATCCTTCCCTTTTTTTGGGGGTAAGGAATATGAAGGAGGGGAAGAATTTTGAGCAATTTCTTTGCAATCTCTCCCTCCTTCTTGGTTTCCACACTGCAGTCTGGATTCACACACCAGCTCTTCCACAACCCAAAAGAGCAAACCTGATTTTTGAAAGAACTTATGTATCCATATTTCATTCACAAAAGAAAATTACATTTGTTATACGTGTATGGGGGTTTTGTGTTTAGTAAGCATAGGTTTGAAGTGGAGCTGCTGTCAGTAGGCTGTTACTGGTACCAGTTAAACAGGTTTTCACGATGCATTGTAACGCGCTTTCCTATCCAAACTGTCTAAAGCCCATTTTACTACCAACTTCTTAATTTTCTTATTTATGATAAAACTGTAAAAGATGAAACCTGTCATTTCCAAAGTCACAGCTAAAGTATGTACCCAATCTCATAAGCCATTAGGATGAAGAACAGCTGAGCTGCAAAGAAAAAACTCCAACAGAATGAAAGAACCAAGCACCAAGCCAGATCAAAGCAGCGAGGCAACGAGCCTGGAAAGCCCTGGTTAGCTCAGGAATCTCAACAGCTCCTCAGACAAATAACGAGAGGTCCCACTGCAATCAGAATGCACCATATCTTCATCCCAACATCGTATTTCTCCTAGGAGGGCATTTTCACGACCACCAGTGTTCCTGAAGAACGGGAGGCAGGGGCTGTTCTAGGCACAGGCATGGTCTCGGAGACCTTTAAAGCCAGTTGGGTGGAAGCAATGCTCGCACCCCAGTTGTCCAGGCTAACCAACCTCCTGTTCTCACCCCAAATCGCCCCAGCTGCTGACTTGTATTTGCAACCAGGATGTTTTAATCTCTCAGATTAATTTATCCAGAGACGTGCTGAGCACACACTAAGAGAACATTTTTTCTTTTGCAATCCAGAACTCAAGCCCCACTGTCTCAGCTTCATCGCTTCAATGGTCATGTTTCAGGGAAGGCTTTTTGATTTTTCTGCTCAAAGAGGCACCAGATAGCTGCAGTGAGACGCATTTCTGATCCTACAGTAGTTGTAAGAACATAGAATGACAGATAAAACCTGACAAGTTCCCTCTTAATCCTCAGGAAGGGAAAGGATCAGCAGCAAGACTCAGCTCTGCAGTGAGGAAGGTTTAATTAATAGGTTTCAGCATAATGCAAAGGTGGTTTCTCTGTAATCCCTTTGCTAAAGCCTGGGAGCAGCTCCCTCTTTCTGTCTGGCTTTACAAGCAGAATACCTGTACAAACCAGCAACGGAGACTCGCATCCCAAACATCCCACTGGGTAAATCCCAGGACACGGATGACTAATCATACAGGGAGTCTGCAGGAGGTCATACTGCTTTATAAAGGGTTTCTATTAACACACATTTCAGATGACTTGAAAACTCAGTAGCAGCTTCCGGAATAAAGTGGCTGGCCCAAACTCACACCAATAAAACTTTTATATCAAACTGCCATTGAGTATTATAACGTCACATATTATGCAGGGAAGCTGTTGGAGAGAGCTTTAGATGCTGTGTATTCGTTCTGCTTCCCCACGTCTCCTGCGGTCCTCTAACTGCCTGGAGCAAATGGCACCCAGTTGTACAGAGGCAGACAAACAGTTCTCAGGTCACTTTTAGGGAGTCTGCCATTAAGGATAAAGCTGTAACCCCTTCCACTGGTGTGCTCTGCCTAGCCAGAGAAAGCAACAGCCCGTTTCTTGCCCTGGATTGCATATAGGGCTTCGCTACGGGAAATTTACAGCCTGAACCCCACTTCAGGTGTGGGCTTTTTAAACCTGAGCTGTATCCAGCAGCCCATGGGAAAGCAGACAATCCTGGCTCTCAGCCCTCTTCAGCTTCTGAATCCTCGTGTGCAAGAAATGAAAGAGCTGGTCACCTCTGCAGAGTGGCACGAACGAGCTACTGACAAAAGATAACGTTTTACTCCGGAACAAAGCGCTTGGAACAAGAAAGTGCTGAAAACGTCTGCATTTCTGCAACACTCTGCAACATTCTGCATTTCTGCAACAAGAGCCTGTGTTCAAGAGTCCCCTCTGGCTAATCTGCATGTAAATGAGGCACCAGAAGTTGCAAGCATCTCTGAAAACTTCAACTGGCTACACATTCTGAAAGTTAAGTGAAAACAGAACCATGGGAGAGAACCCCTAATTACCACATAGCGAGGTTACTGATTAAAACCATCAGGGCAGGGATCCTGTGTTTCATTAAATAAATACACCAAGTTCAGCTTTATTGTTATTTTAGCTGATGAAGGAAAAATAAAGTCTACCTCCGCATGCGTGAAATTACCTAAATCCAAAGACTCACAGGCAACAAGACTCAGAATAGTGCAGGATTTTTTTTTTTTCCTAATGTTTGTATTTAAGTAGCTTGCTGGGTTAGCATGAAATTTTGAAGCACAGAATTTTAGCATTCTATATAAGGACATTTCTTTGGATTTCACACAGCAGGGTGTAACTAATAAATGCAATATTAGAACACTATTTCAATGATTATTTTTTTTTGGAAGTAAAAAGCAAAGAAGAACCAGAGAGCACTTTGCTATCATGGACAACACCACCTCATTTATTCTCTAGCTTATGGGGCTTTTTGCTGCTTTCTGGCTCCTCCATTGAGTATTCAAAACTGATTGGCAAGAGCTTGAGCAAACAGCCTCGGTGAGGTCATTTCTGGGTAGCAGTTTCACAGCGGGTTTACTTCAATTAAAGACAGACAGACACAAATTTGTATGTAGGGAGCAAGTTTCCTCTTGCTACTAGTAAACTCAATGTAGTTACACCCCTCGAGACAGGAGAACACCATTTTCGGGGGCACACCAGCATTTGCAGTCCCGACCTCGTTGGTAAATAGAACGCGTTAGTCAGGATTATCTCTGCTGATGTTTCCAGAGTTTGTAAGTATCTCAGAGAGATGGGTCTACTCTTTTTCCACTCGTACTGCCAGCCTCCGAGGGGACTCCACAACCAGAACCGATACTGGGATCCAGCCTCTTCGAGGAAGGTTTCAGCACAAACTCAACATTTTCAAGGAAGAGAAAGTGACAAGTCTGGTCAGTTAGTTCACTCATTACTTTAAGTTTTGCCAAGAGCTGAACAGAGTTAATACAGAGCAGCTTCCAGCCTCCTGGTCTCCGCTGCACTCTCTCTTCCAAAGTTTATAACGCAGAAGCAAAACAAGCCCTCTCTCATCTCCCCAGTTTAAAATGGTGAAGCGGGTTGTGCTTTCAACACCGGCTGGGGGAGAGGAAAAAAGCCAACGCTGAAACCTGAGCCTAGATCTCAGGCAGAAGCAGACTCCAAAGTAGATTTTGAAGCAGTGTCTGGACAGTAAAAACACTGATATCTCACCCACTGCAATAACACCACCCACACCACAGCCGTAGCTCGGTTGAGAGAGCTGCAGGCGTCTGCAAGAAGCTTGTAGTAATATTCGACTGCCACACAGAAGACTTTAAGGATGTTTTGTTTTAATTTTCAAACCCCAGAAATGGTTTTGACTGTACAGACAACTACAAGGGAACTCAAGTATCGGTGCTCGTGGCAGCAAGATGCTCCCTCCCTGGTGATAAAGCCACTTCTCCTCCGACACTCCCCAGAGCGAGCGATGTCTCAGTTTCGTGCTCTGGCAGAAAGAAAATTCTGCTGTTTAAATCTCTCTTTTTGCCATCCTCCAGTGCGCATAAAGCCACAACATGGCCCACTACAGTCTGTCACATCTTCACCAGCACCAGGACGTGTCCCTCTCCAGCAGAGAGGTTGGGAGTGGTAAGGCTGGACCCAGTCCGTCTGGGCTCACCCTTGGTCTGGCCGCAGGGCTGGCATGTCACCCTCCATCCTCCCACGCTTGTTTCTGTCCGACTGCGAGTGCTCTGGCCCAAAGATGATGCCTGATGAAGTGCTGGCATCCCAACCAGGGCAAGCATGCTCCCAAGACAGGGTTTCTGGGTGTTCCTCCAGTACAAACAACAGACCATCAAAGATCGAGTGGCACCAAAACACAACGTCAGGCACGCTGTAAGAGGGGACACGACAGCCACAAGGTGATGTAACACGCTTGTTCGTGAAGTTCTTCCATTCACCGAACTTTAGGTACTCTACAAAAGGTTAGAGGCAGCGTCAGCTTCATTTAATAAATGAATTAAAAACTGAGACAGAGAGAGAGAAAAAAATCACATGGCCAAAAAGTCCCACAACAGCTCTGTACCACAGGAAAGATGAGCCTTCAGACTAGCTGCTGTGAAGAACACCATCCCAGCGGCAACCAGGACAGTTTCTAACCAGAAAAGCCGTTCTGCACGCAAGGCGAGGCAGAGACGATAGCAGACCACATCATCTACATCACTGCATTATGTGTACAGCATGCATCTGGCGGAATTATAATCAACAGAGGATCCAGGAGCCGATACTGGGGTCCACATCGTTTAACATCTTCAGCGAGTCTGTGGGTACCACTGTTTCAGGCTCCCCACTTCAAGGGGGATGCGGAGAAACTGCAGAGATGGTCAGGGACCTACAGAGCACCTAGAGAGGGTGGGGAGCTGGGCTGGTGTGGGCTGGCTCCGAGGACGTTAGAGGCCAATTTAAAAGAAGCCTACAACTATCTGAGGGGTAGCTTTAAAAATTATGTCATCAAACTCTTCTCAGGAGCATCACACGGTGCACCAAGGGCACTGGCCGCAAACTGGGGCGTGGGAGGCTCAGGCTGAACATCAGGAGAAACTTTTTCACTAGAAGGCGAGCAGATTGCTCAGAGAGGCTGTGGGACCTACCCCACAGACATTTGTGAGATTCAGAGAGGCAAAGCCATCGCTTAGCTCATCTAGTTCTGGCAGGAGTCCAGCTACGGGTGGGAGATTGGACTGGACGACCTCCAGGAACTTGTCCCAACCAGCATCTCAGTGATTCTAATGTGACCAAGTCGTTACACCCTGCAGTCGAGATACGCAGCTCCCAAAGTGTTCATTTATATTCCTCCTCCCACCCTTTCTTGGGTCTAATTCATAAGCTCACAGCACCTTCACAATGAATGAATCAAAGATACTTAAAAAAAAAAAATCCCAAAACACTCAGCAGTGAGCTGCTAGCCCGTACAGGTTCCCCGATGTCACGGGGATGCTGAATGTAACAGAGCACGTATCCATGACTTTAATGAAAAAAAACCCTACAAGATATATCTATAGGAAAAACACTTCATTCCTTTCCCAAGCGCTGCTTTTATCTCAGCTTGTCATAAGGCGAGGAAAATACAGGGGCAAAGGGAGGAAGCGTGTAATTCACTGCCCATAAAAATCAACCTAATGGTCATCGAAGGTCTGAACGTTTTGAGCAGAACCAAACACTCCAGCAGTGCTCAATGCCTGCAACACCACTGGCTCTGAACCCTGTGACCGAAGAGCGGCTGATTCCTTGCATTAGGAAGTTGAGGCCAAAGAATAACGTCTCCCAAAGCAGCCAACTGGAAAAAAATAAAAAAATCTGAACAGCTGTGTGATTGCTGCACAGCAGTTGTGGGAAAGCAGCGCAATAAGGTCGGATTCTGATCCATTACATCCCTGTGCATCGAGACAAGCTCTCCTGCAGACAGCAGCCACTGGAGGTGTAAGTGCAGAGTCCGGTCCACAGTCTGGAGGACAGACAGCAGGATGCAGCTCATTAGCATAGCTACACGAGTGCCATAATGCAAAATAAATTACGACTACGATTTTCGACCTCAGCTGCTCGCTGCGACAAGCCACGTGTACGTTAAGGCGCGGTTCAGACCCCAAAAGATCTCGTTCTGGTTCACCTCATACGCTTCTACGAGCTGTTACATCCAGCCAAGGCTGCCAGCTTGATGAACTACGGTATATGAAAGGACACAACCAGCCTGACTGCACCCTCCCAGGGAAATGAAAGGCTGGTTGAGTACCGTCCTTAAAAGCTGAACGAAAGCTTGATCCCCTGTCCCCGATTACCGTTTGGTTTGCAGGACTCGACAATTGCGTTATGGCTCCTGTGCAATCTCGGAGGAGGTTTCTGCCCAAATCATTAAATCTTTTGGAAAAGCCACCTACTGACCCCTTCCTCCAGGACAAAACTAATCCAGGTTTCAAAGGCTGACCCATCCATCCCCAGTACTCAGAGTTAACACGGTTATAACACAGTAA
>NW_010119248.1:0-13661 GCF_000699245.1 Pterocles gutturalis | reverse complement strand
TTCCGATACCGTTACAACTACACGGGATATATAAAAAATACACTGCACCAAGGAACCTCAGAGTCGAAATACAGAATGGGATCTCTTGTAAATGAGAGTTGGGGTTTTTGAGGGGAGATGGAGAAGTGGGTTTGTTTCTTTTTCCCCCCCTCCCTCCTGAAAGACCTGCAGGAAGGTGAGGGCTGCTGTGCTGGCAAGGACCGAACAGAGAGAAGCAGCCGCTATCCCAGGACAAAAATCCACACATGGCAGCTCTGGAATAAGATGAGAGTTCGCAGCAGTTCGTTATTTGTGTAGGTATTTAGGAGTAGAAGGCGGCTGTATAAAGACGAGCAAAAGGAAAGCCAACGTTTCAACACTAATCCGTTTTGGTTTTTAAAACTTAATTCAATGTTCTTAACCTGTGGATCCAAATAGATAACAGATTTCTTAGCATCCCTGGCACTCTGAAACGAACAATAGATGCAAGAAAGTTTTTTTTTAAATAATAACTTAAGGTCAAGCTAAGTGATTAATGGGTTCTTTAATGTGTTATCCTGATTTTGTTCCAAAATAAGCAGCTGCTTTATATAAACTGCCTCATTTCTCTTCAACAGCAAATCACAACAAGGAGAAGAAATCACTCCCACACGAGTCTCTTAAAGCTCATGTTGTTCATCACATCACAAGCACAGAGAGTAACCTGTTGTCCCAGAACAACAGAAAAGCGTCCTCAGATGAACCAGTCCTATACAGTGAAAAACATACATTTTTACAGATACTCGCTGAGCAAACTCCTTAGTAACAGCTCAGAAAATAGCAAGGTTAGGCAGGTGACCCATTCATAACGCATATTCACCCAAAAGTCAAATTAGAATTTGTCTATCGATCCCTGATGAAGAAAAATCAAACACCACTTCTCTGTCACCTTCTAAAGCTAGCCCATGCAAGCTTCATGAATATTTTTAGGCACGAAATATCGTATGTCCCTCCGCAACTGGCTCAAGGGACTCGACAACAAAAGATCTTGTACCTTGACACAAAGCACAGGCTGAAAATACAAGTGACAGTAGCTTCCCACCATTGTGGGATATCAGGAGGAGCCATAACCCACAACAGATTGTTCAAATCAGCCTTACTCAATCGCTCCAGCACTTCTTTGTTATGTACTCTCATCAGAGAAATACTTGGCAGTGTTCACGTGGAAATCATCAGCAGCTTTTTGGATCACCTCTTTTCATGGAGACTCGAACTTTTCAGAATGAGGATATTTTGCTAGAACGCTTTTCAGAAATACAATGCGCTGCCGAAGACTCAGGCAGATGGCTTGGCTGAGACAGTTCGCAATTTGAAAATTCTCTCCAGTCAGATTTTATTGAAAATAAAAAAGAAAAAATCAGCAAGTGCCTTTGAGATTATATTACACCCAAAAAAAGCACCAGTTGCTGGAAGATACAGGGTCACGAAACAGACTGCCTCATTCCCTGATCCCAGCCCCAGGGTTAAATGCTACCTGAGTTATTTGATTTCTAAATGGGATTAATTGGGAGCTTCAGTCTCATTCTTGGCAGATACATCACCACTGCACCCAGCAATATTTGGCACTGTCACAGGCAGACCTCACCTTACTCCTGCTCAGTTCCACTCTTCATGCAGCTGAAAAGGGACCACATAGCCACCTAAGGCAGCCAGGAAGCAGTTCTTACGGCCAAATAAAAGCTACGGTTGGAAAATGCCTGGAGAACAAACCACCCTCTTGTACGGCTCCCTTCAGCCAGAACTAAAAACCACTGATGGGACTGGGAGAAAAAAATTTATTTCAGGTTGTTGCCACAAGAAGTTTGCTGAGGTCCTACCCTGCCAGTCTACAACGTGTCACTAGCATGACGCTTGGTGTTGTTTTGTTGTTATTTTTCAGTTAAGAAGCATCTTCTAGACAAAGATTAAATTAGCAATGGATGGAGAAATTATGCTCCGTTGATGGATGATGGGAGAGAATAAACTGACCAGTTGCACACTGTTCTTTAGACCACTGGGCAGTTCATCACTTGTAGATTACGATGCTTACTGTCTCACTGACAGATGAGAAAACTGTTTGCTCTCCAAAGCAAGTCACCCCTGCATTCTCTGTTTCAACCTTTAAAGAAAATCCATCGATAACTCCGATCCTGCGGTCCGCCCAGCGCTGGAAAGCAAACACGGAGCCTCCTACGGCTACACCCCCAGCTCTGCAGGTTTGACTAGTACACAGAACCCAGGGCTTCTTCCCTACAAACAAAACCAAACCCCAAAGAGGTGGTAAATCCAGGGGGAGAAGTGGAGGTATGGGGCTGGCTGTGTTGTTGGACCCACCGAGATGAAACTCCGTGGGGTTCCTTCACGCGTGCCCGGGGTGGGATTCTCCGCTGATTTTCTCTTCTTGCAGACCAGCGTGTCCAATTAAGCAAAGGTTGAATCAGTGCCCTCGTGTATAAATGGATCATTTGAAGTTATACACATTACTTTACACGGAAAAAATTCAAGCTTTTAAAAAATGAGCATATAAAACACAAAAAAAACCATTTAAACTGCACGCGCACACGCACACCCACGAGCCGGTTTTACTTTGCGCTGCCTGTTCGGCAGAACAGATAGCCTGTTCTCTGACTCTCTTTTAACTGCAAACCTTAGACTAGCTGTGTATATTTTGGAGCCTTTCCCATCCTACCATGATTTCCTGTCTGAGTCTGCAGCCCATGGCAACAGCAGAAAATTGGAGCGCGGGCTTTGCAGATGGTGGCAAGCCAGATGCCCTGTGCCAACTGAGTATCTTCTTCCATCGCACAGGCATTATCTAAGTCTTGGCTATACGGCAAGAGTTACCTACATGCTAATAAATTATATTCATTTTCATTTATAAATTGTGCTTGCCTTCTGCAGTGAACATAAAAACCCACAATCACCCAGCCTTCCATATACCTCATCATACTATAAAAGGAAAAATGATATTCTGAGCTGCTGTCAAGGTAGAAGAAAATTCAGAGTTTTATCACTCCGTTCCAGCAGGGCACGAGTCACTAGGGCTGTTTCAAAACGAAGCAAAACCATCCCTTCCCCACATTGATTGATGTGCAGCACATACAGCATCCCACGAAATAACCTGTGGTGAAAGCTGCGTGTCCACGTCTGCAACAAAAATACGAGACCCAAGATTACAAACACAGGGAAAAGGTGACGGAAAAAAATCCAGGGTTGTTTTCCATCAGGAAATGTAGCATTAAGTATGGATCTGCTTCGCGTGGCTTTAGCAAGAGACTCTGCATCTGGCACTGCCCCAAGAGAACGGGGCTGGGGGGCTCAGCGGGGGGAAGGACACACGTTTTTTCAAGGAATAATATTGACAAGAACACACCAGTCACCCGCATCGCGCTCACCGGGGCGGCTACAGAACCACCCCAGGGTAGAGATGCTCCGAATCCCCCCTGCCCCCAGCACACAGGTCAGGCCATCCAGGTTTCCCCGGAACGAACGGTCACATCAAAGCTTCTCCCACCTGGAGGTGTAAAGCCCTGAAGTTTATTACAAAGCACTAAAACCCAACTACCTCAGACAAACACGTGGCCTCAATCCCAGTGATTTCAGCGGAAGAACTGCTGCTGCAGAAGGAATCCACTCTGTCCTGATAAGCAAAACCATTCCCTTGCTATCGTAAGGAATCGCAGACCAAAATCCCAAAACCACCGCTTTATTCCATAATGAAAATCTCTGAGCTCTCAGCACTGGTCAATAAATATTTTTCCCCCCTCGAGTCTATTTCACAACTGTAATCCATTTTATTTACTTTCTCTCCTCCTGCTTACACCACAGCAGGTAGAAGCATTATTCAGAACTAAGAGATTCACAAACCTACTCCGGATCCCGCTCAAAACCCCACTAAAGCTGATGGAAATCATGCCTTGGCTCCAGCAAGACTAAAAACTTTAAGGTAAGCAGCCCTTCTCGCACGGATTCTGAGCTTGCTTTCAGCAGCAGTTCATTGACAACAATTCTGACAAATTTCCTAGTTGATGATCTTACTGTCATCACCCTCGAGTATCAGTTCAAACAAAACTGATGCTCGCTCAAGCCACAATTTACATGTATGCTGCCAAGGCAGAAGAGAACTTTTCATAACACTTCCTGGGGAAAAAAAGGAAAAAAAAAAAAAAAAAAAAAAAAAAAAAAAAAAGAGCCCATAGACAAGTTTTAGAAGTCTTCATATATTGACAGTCAAATGAAATGGTTTATTAAAAACAACTAATAAAGATGATGTGCCTTGGTTGCTGCTATTATAGTTTCCATCTTCTTCCCTCCGCTCTAAGTTAAACAATCACTTCAGTGAAAATACACAAAGACACCTTATAAACTTGATATAACAACTTAGAAGTACCAGAAACCATAATAAAACTGGGGTGATTTTTCTGATCTCTAGACTAAACAAAACCGCCAGTGCGAGCGGAGCACAGGGTAAGGGGGCAGAGGGAAGGTAACACTCAAACCCAAGAGCAGGAATTCAACGTGCGATTAGCCAGAAATTATACCCACCCCCACAGGGGAAATACGTTTCATTATGTATTATCTCTTACGTTATTACAACATATACACATGCCTAAAGTTTTGGTTATACCGGTGGTATTATCTCAGGAAAATTGCACAAAAAAATTAAAAAGAAAAAGGAAACCTCTCAACCCTCCGTGATGGAGAAACAGGGGAGCCCTTCGGAGGACAAGGCGACAGCGTGCACTAGTCCAGTAAAGTCTCTCATGGCTGGCATGACCAATTCTTCCCGAACTCAGCACGCCTTAAAAGACTCCAAAAAGACAATACTCCAGCGGGACGGTCCACAGAGGGGGAACAGCACCCGTGCTCACGTCCCCGCTCCTCACAAGCCACAGCAGCATCCTACGCGGCTCCATCACCATCAGGGAAGGCTGAGACACTATTCCTGGTCGGAAGAGGCTGCAGGACCATCAGCAGATCATCCAAGTGGAATCAAATTTCAAAATGAGTGAAATAAAAGCAACCAGAAAAACTGGAGGGTGAATCAAATTTCAAAATGAGTGAAATAAAAACAACCAGAAAAACTGGGGGGTTTTTTTGTTTGGTTGGGGTTGGGGTTGTTTTTTTTTTTTTTGTGGTTTTTTTGGTTTTTGCTTTCTACTGGTTTTGACACGAGTCTGTGCTGCATGGAGTACTGGACAGTCATTAAAAAAAATAGCAAATAAGAAATTGACTTCCACTAGCTTCTACTAAAACAACAAAAATCCAAAACCATTTGAAGAAAGCATATGAAAACTGGCCAATATTTCAACTTTCCAATATTCAACTCTTGCCCTTCAGCTGACAGAGGAGTGTGTTTTCTTCACAAACAATAAAATGTAAATATTAGAAGAAAATCTATTCACTGTCATCTGGGAATTAATCAGGAAAAAAACCAGAGCCATATAGGGGCAAGAAAATAATAGATAATTATGGCTCTGCATGTTTATCTTTTTAATGTATACGTCCCAGCATAAACACGCAGACGTATTTTCTTCTTTATTCTCCAGGATCCAGGCAGCAGCCTGCAGATTGGGCTAGAAATGAAAGTAACAGAAGTATCCAGCATGGACTCGAATACTATAAACACTAAAGAATGGGACAAGCAGATTATGTCTTCTGTAGTGTTCTTTTCCTCTCATCCCTGAAATGTCATAAACAACATTCACTTTGATCCAGCAGAGCCCCACAGCATATTTATCAGCTGTTATAAATCTCCACGCATGAACTGAGAAGCTGGTCTGAAATGTTTATTTGCCTTCAGTTCTTAGTCTCTGTCCCATGATGATACCACAAATACCCTTAATTGTCTCGAGCATTTTGGTGTCGCTACACAAAAACTGCAGCAATCGCTTAAGCACATTTTCCAGTTTTCCTCTTTTTTGCTTATTTCAAGACTTTCATTTTTTTTGATAGGGAGAGCCAAATGCAGCCTCCTGCTGGTACTGTAACACTACAAAAAGCATCACTTTGGTCACTTGGAAGCCTCTCTAGCTTTCTTCTAAATTTTTCTTGTAATAAAATAATAATAATTAAAGAAATAATCAGGGTTTAGATTTCAATTTCACAGACCTACCAGACAGCTCGTCACATAACTGACTTGATACCTGTGCACAAGGTGAGCAAACAAGCGGAGATGCACATTCTCACCGCAAGACAGCATTGTTACCAGAGAGAGAAATCCCCACGTAAAATACGCGAACGCTGTACACTGACCCTTCAGATGATTAAGGAGATGCTTTGCCTTCTCCCACCCCTACCACTCCACAGCCCCAAAGCACTCGACACAGATGAGTCAATGAATCCTTGCAGCATCCCCCAGTAACCAGACGTGAAGCGGGTTAAGTAGCCTGGCGAGCATCAAACAAGTTCTGAGAAAGAAACAATCCAGGAGTAATAATTAAACAACCAGAACAAGTCAGACAAGTGCTCGGGCTTACAACTAACCCATGACTTGTCTGGGTCAAACCCACTCAACGAGCACCAGAGAGTCTCTGCTGGCCAAGGGAAGAAGGGAAGCACACTCGCAGCAGCCCCGCGGACCTGGTTCCGTGGGTCTCGCAGGTTCCACTCCACCACCTCAGCTTGGCTGAACGCCTATTTCAAAGACGTGTTTCGTGTTCAGATCACAGCGAGGACAAATCCAAACAACTGCCTCCTGGAGGACCAGCACCAAACACATCAGCTCGACTGCAGCGAAGGAAATCACATCGTTAAGCATCAGGTTTGGAGCAGGTGAGGAGGAAGGTTACGATTCGAAGGGACTTTCATCGGCAAGTAACACACAAGCAAGTGGGTTTTACGAGACAAGGATTTTATAGCTCGGAATTCCATTTAAATTTAAAAGGACCGATCCTTGTTTCTACTCCTGAAGACGGCGGCACTTGCAGCAAACCCTTCCTGAGAAGTCACCTTCACCCTATTCATTCCATCCCACATACTCCACGCTCACCAAAGCTGCTCCCACCACCCTGGCAGGCTGCAAACAGCCACTAATTACAGCTTGGCCAACAGCCCTCAGCCATGCCCTGCCCACAGCTGGCCTGTCCCTCGAGATGCCAACCTCAGCATCTCGCACCTGCTGGAGCCCAGAGTTTCCCAAGGAACCAGCTCACAGCCCCAGCTTGGTTTGTGACCAAAGTCAGAAGGCAAGTCTGGATGCAAGGAACAAACCCTTCAGCCTTTGTGCATCCTTTCCTCTTTCTGCTGCTGCTTTCCTTCGGTCAGACCTGGGCTGCCAACACGAGACTCCATTTGAAAGGCTCTCCTCACTCATAAAGGTACAACTTGGAATCCTTAAATTGACTTAGATGCTCTCAACAAGGTCCAGAATTATTTTTTTTTTTAAATGTAGCTCTTACTCTGTATGGGAAGGAATGGGAGTTCTCTTCAAATATTTTTGTCCCAGTTTGTAAGTTAAGAAAGCACTGGTACTGGTTTTACCATTGCCTCAGGCTTGCTCAGATTTAATCAAATGTCATCTTAGGCACCTATGTTCAAAATAACACGTAAATTAATCCCATTAAAACAAGAGCAGCATCAGGAATTGTTACTCTTTTGTCCATCAGCCTGAATCCTCATAGTTCAATGTGAGCAAATGGACATTTTCTTACGTTGCGTACTGGTGGAGTAGAACTTAGTCAATGAGAGAGGTTCTTCTTAATGTCCAGCAGGACCCCTGAGCCTGTAACGACGTGTAAACGCTCATAAATAAGGACCACATATATTGACTTGTAAAGCTTAGCACTGACTGAGCGCAAAATGAGAGAGAAACCAACAGAACTGAAAGGACTGGAGCTTCATTGCCATGGTGTAACATCAGCAATGGGAAGGATTCATTTCCAAAAATTCAGTAAGGAAGTAGTGCTTCACTAGCACTCAATGAAATATATATACACACATAAAACCCACTACAAGGGGGGGGGAAAAAAAGGTATTCTAGCTTTAATTGAACTACCCTTGCACACAAGCAAGATGCTATCTGCAGATGTCTGTGTTTCTAATGGTGCATCCAGCGGTTTGCGTTGGTAGGAGAGGTGAGCGTGTACGTACACGCACGAACATTTAGGCTTAAAGAATTTGTCCCTGTGGGTTTGTGGGTATAAATCCAAGTTGTCGAATGCGTAGGAGTAGAGGCACAGCAGGTATGCTGGGGGTACACTGGTACAGAGGTGAACAAAGCCAGAGTTCACATCGGATCATCGCTACGACCAGCTCACCTACCATGGAAACCTGCACGTAGGTCTATCCGATTCCTCCCCAGGAATTCCCAGTAAGCAACGCTGCTGCAAACTGCTGCTTCAGAGTTGATGACACAAAAGACAGAAGTGTTGGTTTGATTTTTGCAATGATTTGCAAACCACCTGTGGTACTCCTCTACTAGCCTTGTACCTCTCCTCAGCTGAGCCTCTTGATTGCATTTGCAGCTCTCTGCCCCCAAACGCACCCCTTCCAGCCCGCAGGTTTTTCCTGAATAGTCATGAAGCTGATAGTTTATTAAAATAGATGAGGCTCTTTACTGGCATAACAGTTTGTTTAGTTCAGATAACAAAAGGACATTCTATTTATTGAAAAGTCTTTTTTTTTCCTGCTGGATTTCAGTACAGTATCACAACTACACTGAAATTTAAAAAAGTTATCCCAGACCATTTTGATAACTATAAAAAAGAATTATAATAATGGCACAGCTCCAAAAAATCCTCAATGTTAAAATCAGCTATAATTGCAGTGCAGTGAGAAATATAGAAGGAAACAGGGTTAGTAAGTGACACTAAATCCAAAGTCCATGCTTGGTGCCTGGCAGGGTGTGCTGCCACGTTTAGTATCAGAGAGAAGAAAACTCTTCCCTGGTCTAATTTTATTGAGTCCAAATCACTCCCCCCCACTACGAGGGAAGGTTACACATGTTTCCCCTCAACCTCTCGCTGTGAAAAAAGTCTCAAGACACCAGTAGAGCTTATTTCAGACTCTGTTTCTACCACTCATCAGCGGAGCAAAGCAACAGGCTAATTAGTGGATTAGTCCATCCACAGAGAACTTCAAGCGTTGGGCTAAGAGGAACGTGAAGAAACTGTGTTACCACGTTAAATTCCTCCCCCCCTCTTTTTTTTTTTCTTTTTTTTGCAACAACATCTGTCACCACTTATATCCCCAGAACACCAGGATGTGCTGATGCATTAAATAGCACAGCAGGTGTATTGGCTGGCGCTGGAGCGTTCGGCAATAACCAGATCGTTCAGCACAACCCAAGTGCTGTAGTTAATAGGGCAATAATAGCAAAACGTATTTGCAGCGCTGACAGTTCAGATCCTAATGACCCACGGACCAGTCAAACACAGGAACATCAAGTAAAAGAATCACATTTCCAAGGAAACTTTATATTTCTCCTTGTCTCCCAAAAAATATTTTAGTCTCAAATTAGTGAAACTACCCAATGCATTCTCTACTTTAGTTACATCAAACCCATTCACGTCATCTATCTCCATCTAATTAAGATTTGAAAATAACACATATATTCCAATTTACAAGACTATTTTTTTATACCTTCCAGTCACTATGTTGCTCAGTAGCTGCTCACCGTTTTTCCTGCTTTTGCTGCACTGCCATTCCCACTTGCATTGCATTATTTTTGCAACATTCCACCTAGACCCTGTCTGGAAAGGCTTCGCCCTTGGAGGCATTAACACACCCAGAGAGCTCTACACAACTCCTTATGGCCACAAGCTCAATGACATTCCTCCTTCCAAGGCAGAGAGACCGAGTCCCAAGCATGAAGTCAGAACTCACACTAATAGAAAACGTCACACAGCAACAGGCAAGAGTTGGTTAAAGAACAGCTTCATGGAAAGGGCAAATATATTATCCACACATTATTATTTATTTAAAAATAATACTAAAATTCCCCTTCAGGATTTACAGACTTTTAAACTTTACCCTTCACACGCCAGGTGTCGATTAACAGACATTTCTTACAAAGCAGAATATTGAGCTTCCAGCCTCCAAAGCCGTAAGAACAGCGACGGGACTATGGTCTTTGATGGGAGATCAGTCACTGAAGAAATACAGCCCTAAATCTCAGCCTCTTGAGAATCCACCAAGATTTATGTATTTACTTACTGCTTCTTAGACTCCAAAGAAGCATGCTATCTTGATCTAATAAAGGAAATTGTATTCAATAGATCACAATGCCAGAAAGGTCCATTATGATAATCCCGTGCAATCTTCTGCATAGCACGCTGCCATGGATTGCATCCAGAGATTGCAATGCTTGGCTGGAGTTAGAACTTACCCTCTAAGTGCTTTTTACCTCTATCATCAAACTCAGCGCTATAAAACAAAACCCAACAAACATATGCCAAGTTCCCTATTTATAGGTACTCCATTAAAATGTTCTTACTATAAAAGAAAAAAAAAAAAAGACAGTAAAGCAAGCTTTTCTGTTCCTTATACTGGAATAAATCCAATTATTTTACCACTAGATCTACCTCAGCTTTAAATTAATGTAAAACATGAGATTATTTGAAGGCACTGTGGAGAAGGATGTGACTGCTACTCATTTACAATTCCTACAGGGAGAAAGAATAAAGAAGTTATTTCAAGCTTTTTGCATCCATATAAAACCATTTGTGGTCTTCCAACTGCAAGAAAAGCCATTTGGAAAATTCACTGACTTGTGTCAGGTAAAATACTAGTGACAGACTGTCACAGGAAATCGCAGGATACCCTCTTGTGCAGTTGTATTCAATTTTCAGACTTAAGAAATGCATTCAATTATTGACCCAATTGATCTGAGAGACAAGAACAACAAAAGAGGCAACAGAAGCCAGCCCGTCGGTGGCCAGTGGCTGCTGGGTATTACACCAGACCAGCGTTATCATAACTGACCATTTGGTGCTTTGAATATTTATAAGCATTTCCCTGCACAGCGACTCATGTTTCCATTGAACACCAGCTCCCATTCATCCACTGCAATCTTTCCAAGGGGGAGATTTCTCAAAAAAAAAAAAAAGCGCACGCTTTTTACACACAGAACCTGTGTGGCAGAAGCACTGAAGAGCTAAAGCACATGTTTGACTTTACAGAATCACAATATTTTCCCTGAATAAGGAACAAGAGGAGGAACCGAGTCCTCTTGATGGAGCTGGTGACAAATGTCCCCACGGTACACAAAGAATTATGTCAAGCGCCAAGACATCCCCATTTCTTCATAGTCTCCCATTAAAGAGTTCGCAGTTTTAAAAGTAGATGGCTATGTTTGACTTTTAAACCTACAGTTATGTCTTGTACCGGTGCCACTTAACGTTGTCAGGATGAACCAGGCTGACCCAACATGTCGCCGCTTTGCTGCAGGATAACTGCAGGAAATCAATGCACCCAAGGAGCAGAAGTTGAGTCAGCCCTTCTCTAACAAAGTGTTTCATTATTAACATTCACCTAAGGTATATTTTTTTTCCACAAATAAAATCTGCTCCTGCACTTGTCTCTCATTATGAGGTTATCTTATGGAAAGAACCAAGCCACTTGGTTTTATAAAGAGTTAAATCAGAAAGGTATTATGATGCCTGGACGATCTGACCGTAAGGATGAGGCCAGCAAAAATCACAACACTGTGTGTGGTGCACAGAATAGTTTTCCAAATTGAGCGTTTCTCTAAGTTTTCCATGGAAAAATATGGTACTGCTCAGCGTGACAATGCAAAATAAACAGGACAGCTTCTTAACAGAACCGTCATGACTTAAGCCTTTCAAATTGCTCCTCGGTCTTAGGAAGACGCCAACATTCCTCTATCTGCTTATTTGCGTAACTGTCCAGAAAGTCTGCTTTCTAAACAAATTACAGAGGTACGTACCCTAATGCTATGTTATTCTCATCACTGAGGCACCGTCCTACATACTCTCTTTGGCAAGCTGAGCACAACCTCTTGTTTATTGCACGAGTGTAATTACAGCGCAGGTTTCTGCTAAACTGGAAAGAAACCTAAGTAACATGTAGTTATTAAGTTTTTGCTCAGAAACTGAATTTTACTACTGCAAAGAAAGAAAAAAAAAATTAACGTTGTTTTCCCTCTCCAGGCTGTATGTGGGAATCGCATCTTTAAGATGAAACTGCAAGATATTCACTATAATGTAAATTTTGTTGAAAAACAATAGTGGTATTTTCTGAAGAGCAGCTTGTAAAGCAAGTTTCATCTTATGGTTACAGAGAAGCATGTTTACACAGCAGTTATAGTAAAAAATGCTCAAAACAACACCTGGTAGAAAGTCAGGAGACATTTGTTCAGACAACAGGGCTTGGTTTCCCACAGCCTCTGTGCCTTTTATCAGCTGGTGCACCTTCAGAATAAAGCAGGATCACTCTTGCCTGGTAAAACCGTCACGTCTGCTTTACACACACACAAACCACGACCAAGATGCAATCCAGATGACAAGAAAAACCAAAATAACCCCAAATCCCAAGACCAGAGAAATCAATTATTTTACTGTAAAGCTTGCTAGTATGAAGATCGGCCATCGGAAAAGCTGGATCTTACCATTGGCATTTTTCCCACAGATGAGATGCTCGTAAGGTTGCAACACTCCCCAAAGCTCAGCATCGTTGTTGATAACCATCTCCAGGATTTCAGCCGAGACCTCTCCTCCTCCACCATCCGGGCTCTGACTTGCCAAAACCCTAGCCTTAATCTCTTCTACCAGGTTTTCCATGCAAGCGGTTAAAGAGATGGCTGCGTATTCGTGGATCCTCACCGAGATCCTAGTGTCCACCATCCACCTGAAAAACCTCCCCACGGAAAAGGTGAGGCCACACCGAGCTGATTTACCTTTCCTCAGCCCATCTCCGGCACTCATGCTGTACAGAGACAGAGCCTTGACAGTCGCCAGGACACAGCTTTCCGACAGCGACCAGCTCTGGATGAGCTTGATAGCGCTCTGCACCTCAAACCGGGTGCATTTGGAGTGCATCACGCTGAGCCGCTGGGCTTCCCTGGAGACCCTGATCAGGACGCGCCTCAGTAACTGCGAGAGCCGCCTGACGGCTTCCTGAGAAAAGCTTCTGGTATTGCCATCTCCCTTCCCTTTTCGGAGAATTTTTCCAATGTCTTCATCAGTCCAAGGGTATTCCTCTAGATCCGGCAGCTTAGGACACTTGGAAAAGATATCTGCAACCTCAGGGTCTTCCGGCAGAACGGTGTTCACGGTATCCCAGCTGTTATTCCGACTGTTCATGGAGCCCGAGTAGTACCACCAGTTGCCTCTGTGCTGAGAAGAGGTGAAGGCTTGGGAGTTGGACTTGGAAGAAGAGAGACTAAGGGAGCGGCAGGAATCCCCTGCCCCATAACCAGAGTCCAAAGTTAAATCCTCCAGGGTCTTCAGAGTAGAGCTGTACATCCCAGCCATAGGAAAGACGGGTGAAGTCAACCACGGAGAGCACGAAAGGTGAAGCTGCAGCAACCCCCTCCTGCGCCTACGGAGCCAGAGCCGCCCGTCCCACCAGCGGCGCGGGAGGGTTTCCAGCACACCGGGAAGAAGCCCTCCCCGCACGCCGGTTCTGCCGGGGGCTGGCTACCTCCATCCCGCGGGGAGGCTGCGCTCAGCCATCTTCTGCCTGGGGAGGCCGGTTGGTGGTGG
>NW_010119247.1:0-32234 GCF_000699245.1 Pterocles gutturalis | reverse complement strand
GCCCTTTTTGAAGACTGGAGTGATATTCCTGACCCAATGAGCTTTAACAGCAGTGTCTGTATCCAAAAAAACAAGAAGCTTTCAAGCCATCGTAAGAACACTGGTTTTCTTCTGCTGAGGATCTTGGACATTCACAACAATTGGCTTCGGGGTAAACTGATGTCTTCTCAACACTTATTTATTAAGAAGGGCTTTCTGATTTCAGCACCACAGAATCTCTGAAATACAGAACATACCATGAACTTGGAGCTTCCGACCTTTACAGCTGTGAGAACGTCACTCATTTCCTTTCCTTCTTGACACTTTCTTGCATGGAGAAATAAGGTCTGCAACAACCCATTTCTATTCCTTGTTGTCCTGGGTCCAGCTGGGATAGGGTTAATTCTTCACAGAAGCTGGGAGTTGGGCATAGCCGGATATTCGATACCATGCTGACGTCATGCCCAGGATATAAGGGGAAGCTAGCCGGGAGAGGGGTCTCTTTTGTGAAGCTCGTGGTGGTGAGATTCTCATTGTATCAGTGTTTCCATTGTACTCTATATCTTGTCTTATTGTTATATTCTCCTTTCTTTTGATTTCCTTGTGTGGTATTATTAAAAATCCGTCGTTATCTCAACTCAGGAAGTTCCACTTTTCCTATCCTTCCCAATCTTACCGGGAGGGGAGTGGGGGGGGGGAAGGTGGTGTTGCAACCACGTGGTGGTGGTGGTCCTGACACCAAGACACTTGTCATCCAAAAAGGTTATAAAATGCAGGACTTAAGAAACACATAAACTGTGCAGGCTTTCCCACATGTCAATAACTGCACTTAATCCCTATGTGATTCTAACACTATCCCAAACAGATACCAGCAAAAAGTACCAGCCCTTACAAAGGCAGAAATAAAAGAAATGTTACATGAATTAAAGCACATAAAGCCTAAGAACATAAAGCCTACACACTTTTTTCTTTAGAAAGTCCAGCAGAGAAGGTGCTTTCAGGTAGTTTTAGGACAACAAGTGGCAGTCAAGGGATGACAAAATAGAAATCTGTTATGATCAGCAAATTCCAATTTGTTAAAACTAAATTATTCCACAAAAAAGGCATCATCTACAATATTAGTACTGGAAATCCCCCTGGCTTATTATAGAATTACTAATTCCTTTTCATGCTTCCATAGTGACCCAGTGCAAGGCTTGTGAGGAGTCTCCTCAAAGTAGTAACTCTTGAGTCTCCCAGAACCAGCTCGCTCCCAAGTTCCTGTCTGCACAGATAGCTGGCTCCAAATTTAATTTTTTTTTAAATTCAGAATGCCACAAAGTATTACCACAACCCTATGACATAGAGAACATAATGCATTTTCATATACAAAAAGTAGTATTTATGCAACATATATATTTCTAAGAAAAAGACTGTTGCTGTGACTGCAGCATGTCTTAAAATACAATAAACTGAACTGCATGGTTTATAACCAGGACTAGGCAGTCCCAAAGTGGTTTCAGGATCCCAAGGAAGTAGTAGATTGTATGGCACTTGGACAAAAAATAAGGAAAAGCCAGAGATTAAGCAGGTAGAATGTCTAGGAAAAAAAAACCAATACTGTCATATTAATCCACACATTACATCCACACCCTTTCCTGAAAATATCTGTATGGTTGGTACAAATCCATGAGGAGGAAACACATAATTTTATTCCAGCAACTGTTTCCTCATAAAATTGTCAGGAGGCAGGAATAGAATCATATGTTGGCTTTTTGGGAGCTAGAAATTTAACAAGGGATGGGGAAAAAAAAATCACTCCTGTCTACACTCCAGTAATCAAAAGGTATGAAAACCTATGGACCTATTTGCAGATGTACAACCCCTCTGTATCTACTACTACATTAAATTCTTGTTTATTTGTATGTATAAAGTGATAGACAGTCACTAATGGATCTGCACTGTGGGAGTATATACTCCTCAGGAACATACAGGCAGTTCCAGAGGTAAGCACAACAGAAATCTTGTAGAAATAATTGAAGGTTTACATCTGCATAAAGACCATTAGAGGCCAGACAGAAACAAGCAACCTAAGTACCAGTTCAGCCATTCAATGGCTGTATTGGTCACAATGAATTAAGGCGAACTTGGAGATCAACATGAAGATGTTCTGTCCAAGGGTTAGCATGCATCTAAATTTTCCTATACTCAGAATCTTTTCCTTCTGAAATACCAGTCCCAGAATATTTTGAAAATACACATTTGTTCAGAATTTACAAACAGGTAGCCTTGAAAAACTGATGCTGCAATCTAACTACCATGTGACAGTCAGTTTTGGACACGACCACGGCACACATGACCAGGACTTCAGGGTGCAGGACAACTCTGTTGTATATACTCTACGTTTACTTGCTGCATGCGCATTAATGACAATGCCAACACTTTCAGGTCTGCCTGTAATCCCAAGCAGATATGTGGGAGCCAGTCTCAGAGCAATAAAGCTGGCCATAAGTCTGCAGAGTATTCAGTGGACCGTTTGATGCAATATATCCAGAGGTCTCCCAGTTTATGATTGGGATGAGTAACTGCCATCATTTTCCACTGATATGCATTCTTTTTGCATAAACAAAGACTTTGTGACTCTTCTTTTCTGCTCCCAAGTTTTCCCTCTGAATTTTTCTATTTAGATGTGAAGCAAATGACCACAGAAAGCACTCATAAGTTTGCAGACAGACATTTCAACTTTCCTTCCTTTGCCACTTCCAAATGTCAGGCAGTGAGACCAGCTGGTTCAAATTTTGTTAACAACGATCAATGGCTTTGACTAACGGTAACTGCAGAGGCTCTGTGTCAGTTAATAGAATAACTGCAGAAGTTCTTTTCAAGATAACTGATTCTGAGGATGCTTGAGAAAAAATATATCTTAGTAATGTATCTCGTTCAGGATGTAGACAGAATGGGTTGAGATTTTTCTCTTTTTTTGTGCCATGATCAGAAATACTCACATTTGGGATGATAATGTAACCAAGGCTCAGGAAATGACTTAATCAGATGCCTTTGTTAGAAAATCAAACTAACAAAAGATGAGATTGATTAAATTTTAGAAACTCTGTGGAAAATTAAGGCTATTCAAAGTAATTTGGACACAGAACTCTTGAGACAGCAAATGTCTGCTTAAGAAAAGTTTCTGTTGCTAGGAGACTATAACAAGATGTCTATACAGTAAAAGTACTTCTGCTATATCAAGAAGAAAATGGCTTGATTAAAGAATAAATGAATGCTAATTAGTGTACCTAACAGCTAATAAAAACAGATTCATTCAAGAGTGGTAACAGTGCCAGAAACCTGTCCTGATGGCAAGCTAGCTGTTGTCTTAGTTTTTTTCAGAGCAGACTCTCCAGCAGCCATTCTAATCCCCAGTGAGCCACCACTTGCTCATATAAAAAGGTCACCCTCCTCTTCTCCCAGACAAGAAAGTTCTCATGTGATTTTTTTCAGAGGACTGTTTTATTCTTCAAAGTAAAACTTAGAAGAAATATCAGAACACGCAAAGAAATTCTTCTTTTCTCCTTAGTTACAGCTGCAAGATATTTTTGAGCTTTGTCTATCTCAGAACTTTGAGAAAGTAACAGCCTTCCCTTCAATGTATCAGCCCTATCCTCTGTAGCCCCAAGGATCTTGGCCAGTAAAATACTTTGATAGAAACCGAGCGATTCTTTCCCAGCACAGATCATTGTTTAAAGCCAAAAAGTAAACTGTAAGAGGATTCAATTTCTTGGCTAAATTTTAGTGCACAGTTTGGGTAGGAACATGCATGCTACCATTCAGTGAAGCTCAGTAGTATCTAAGTAAGCTATAGGAATGCCAGTAGTTGTGATCATCTGCCCGTACCTTATATACATTTTCAGATCAGGTACAGCTACCTGGCTTTTAAAAGCCAACTCACCGTAATACAACAAATTTGTGCTACCTCATGGAACAGGTGAAACATTTATTCTTTTTGTGTTGAAAAATCAATGAAGAGAGGCTAGTTAAAAATCAAGTAAATGTATATTAAAAACATGAATTGGCACAGATGTTTGTTAACCACTTGACTGGTCACAGACCCTTGCCAACCTCATGAACAGAAGCATTCTCAAGTGATTCCAGCACATTAATGCTTTTTCATTTGTTCTTATTGATTTAAAGGGTACTTCTACAGAGGTTAAAGATTTATACAGCTGTTTCATCCAAGAGGTGCTGAACCAAGTCAGTCTAATGACAGGGAGAATTAAATGACCTTTGTGTTAATGGATACTATTCCAGTTTTCTGCTTTAGAAACACCATAAAATAAAACTCTACATAACAACATGAAGGATGGACTTTGAAAAAAAAGATATCAGTTCTAGTATGAACAGATATATAGAGCATGCCAAATGGACCATAAAATGCACCCCTTCAGGGAGACAGCGTGTGGAAACTTCACAAAAAAAAGAAAAAAAAAAAAAGCATTAATTTACAGTACTCTCAGTCAGCATAAGTAAAAGTAGCATAGATTATACTACTCTACTTCATTCTCTCTTCATAGAAAGAAAACTGATCAATGAACTACTTATCAAGACTGAACAACATAAATCTACCGAGTTCAACAGAGCAGTTGTGAAAGATGCTTGAATAGGACGAATGACTTAGATACAGATTCTCTGGATGGTCACCAATGACCTCTGTATCAGGAGCAATAAAGACTTATCACAGAAAACACCTTGCTAAAATCTTTCAAGTAAGCCTGTGAGAGAAGTGTCTGTTGATCTGGGAATGCAGCTAAGAGCTGTAATGCAGCTCGACACAAGACTGCTTTGAATTAAAGTTCTCAACTGTTCCCATGAAACCAACTAGCAAGACCTGTAAGACCTAACTATATTGGTTTTCTACAAAGAAAAGTTCTCTATCAAACGTTATCCATGTGAGAAGAGTTACTCTCAGCCAGCAATTGTATAGTATGCACCTAAAACATATGGGCTATATATTCTTTACATAAGATATATGTATACATGCATGTATATATCATCTTTTCATCTCATGTAAAGGACTCAGGTCCATGAGAGAGATGCATTTCAGCTTTGATTTGGTGCTGGTTAGCACTTCCTTTTTTGAACCACATATTAATCCTTTTCATTCCCGTTTTTATCTGCAGTTTCTGTCATGTGGTAGAGAAAATATGAGAAGAGCCTGATCTCAAATGTTAAGTCTATAAACTATGTCTGTAAGTTATTTATGCTCTCCACAGCAAATGGCAGTAGAGGAGGAGAATATGCAACAGCAACTGCTCTTATATGCAGCTCTAGAGGACAGAAAAGAAGACAGGAGCAACTGGCTGGAGAATAAATGTTTGAGGAATCATCAAGAAAGGAAAGAGAAACAGAAAGAGAGAAGTAGAATGTATGTTAAAAGAGTAGTCTCCAGATGGACTCCAAAAGAAATCCTAGAAAGCATAGTTCTTTTAAGAAAGGCAACATTCTTTCTCATAAACTACTGCTAGGAGTAGGCCAGGAGGAGCTCCGAAACAGAAGGATTCAATAGCACGTATAGCATCAGGAATTAATTTAGAGTGATGCTAAGCAAAGTTAATCTCTTTCAATAAACTGAAGAGAGGCAGTGAAGCACAAATATTTCATTATTTGTTATATAAAATTAAGGGTTTATCCAGTGCAATGTAGCCTGGAGCCACATTGTCAAAATAACAAATAGCTCTAAAACAGTAGATGCCATCTTTTTGGCATCCAGATAACACATGACAGCTTAGCTTAGGCTACTTCTGTGTGTAATAACTAGATGGTCAATTCTCCTGTGAAAATATAGCCTAAAAGATTTGCTTGCATTTGAACAAGCTAACTCTGTTCAATATTTCTTACTGGTTCTTTTAATCATGAAAATGCCTTTTGAACTCAATTGGAGTTTGAGTGAATAAAGAACACTGATCAGAGTCCTTGGAGACTGCTAAAAATAGTCTCCACAAAAAATTATTACAGGTTATATTCTGCTGAAAGGCTATGCAAAAGATTTTTTTCCTACAATTATAGAATGTCTTAAAAAAAACTGTATATAGCAAAGACCTTTAAAAGGAAAAAAGAAAACCCAAATAATTGCTTGCAGCAGCACAAATACACATCTCATATTTATTAGTTGACAAATGGCATTCTCAAGGTACTACATTGCATTTTTTAAGTTAAATGCTTTCCAAAATATTTGAAAGGTAAAGGTAGGTGGAGTAAATCAGAATTACGCTGTATTCTTTTTTAGTATAAGTACATCTATGTCACTGCCTACTTCTACAGCGTATGGTACCAAAACTTCAAGCTTGGATCACTGTAGTGATCCTCCCTTCTAACTCTGCCTTCAACACTATAGTTGGAGTGTTGCATAAACAGTGACAGACTGACTCTATACAGGTGCTAAAAGGTGATACTGACTTCAGTGATGCAAGTATTTTATCCCATGCTTACCATGGGATTAAACTTTTAATGAAGATACATCAATGCACACAATACAAGGAAGTGGAAAAAGAAAGTCAATAGCTGTGACAGCACTAATCCACATTTCGTAAGGAGGGCAACAGATCCTTGTGTAGAGACTTGGGGTTGTTCAGCCTGGAGAAGAAAAGGCTCCGGAGGGACCTTACAGCAGCCTTCCAGTACCTGAAAGGGGCCTACAGGAGAGATGGGGAGGGACTTTTTACAAGGGTATATAGCAACAGCATGAGGGGTAACAGATTCAAACTGGAAGAGGGCAGATTTAGACTAGATATTAGGAAGAAAATCTGTACTGTGGGGGTGGTGAGGGACTGGAACAGGTTGCCCAGGGAAGCTGTGGATGCCCCATCCCTGGAGGTGTTCAAGGCCAGGCTGGATGAGGCTTTGAGCAACCTGGTCTAGTGGGAGGTGTCCCTGCCCATGGCAGGGGGGTTGGAACTCGATGATCTTTAAGGTTCCTTCCAACCCAAACCATTCTATGATTCTATGATTAATCACATTAAATTTCTAAAAGTGGGTTTGTATTGCTTGTATGTATGTTCGCTCACACATGCTATCCAGAAATGTTCTGATTATTATGTCAGGGAACAAGACCTCGGAGCTATCTGACAGAATTTGGTCAACAAACTGTAACTGCCCCGGCATCATGACCGAGCAGACTTTCAGATTTGTCAAGAAGCTTTTCCAGATCATTAGTGAGCTATTTTAGCTAACAAAAATAAAACATGACTAAGGGTCATTTATGAGAAAAGGCATACCTTCTGGATTAAAAAAAAAAGTGCATCTTACAAAATTATAATAAATTCCACCTGAGAGCTAAATTAATTTCTAAGAAATTTTTTTTACACAACTTCTTATGAATAAGGACCATTTTTAGGCTATGATCTATGCAAGCTTCCAGTGAATCACGTCTCTGACATATAATGACACAAATAAAATGCAAGTAAACCATCAAGCAGTGACTATAGTTTTCAGAGGGCTGAATAACTGCTACTGGCAGTTTGTAGTCATGGGCATGCAAATAAAAATAAAACAGAATACAATTGGTTTCTTGATTAATGATATCACTTACTGATAACGCTTCAAGCTAAAGTTCTTGGGCAACCGGGAATCAAAAGAGCAGAGTTGCTGACAAGCATGGCTGGAGGTAATGTGATTTCTATAAATATGAAATAGTGCTGAGTTACATCTATCAACAGTTATCTCCGCTTGAATATTTCAAAATGTCAAAGAGTGTACTAGAAACTGTCTGAAAAAAAAATCAAAACAACAAACCCCAAAACAAAACCAACCAATAAAACTTGTCATTTAAAAAAAACACGCTATCTGTATCTTGAAATCCTGGTCTACCAGGCAGAGAACAGCTGCTGTGCTTACCCTCTTAAAAAAAAAAAAACATCCTACAGAATTGTTTCAGCTGAATTGACAGCTTTTTTCTTAAGTCATTACTGTATTCCTTATAACCCATAAGAGACGATTAAGTGTGTGTTGGGGGACAAAGGAAAAGACAACAAACATGCATAATATACCAGACAACAAAAATATTAAAGAAGATTACAGTTGCTGCTGATGATCAGCATGATTAAAAAGTTCAGAGATGTAGCATTCAGTAATCCTTTAGTGACTATTAACATTTATCATCAGGTTCGTTCTTTTTAACATGTATATGTCCCACATGAGTTATCATCCATCAATCCATCAGATACAAATTTTAAACTGTATTACTTGCCCTCTAAAGGGATTCTTCTGTAAGGCTAATTTATATTTATTACTTATTCTGCACTGTTCATAGCAAATATTAAAAGCCCAGAGATTTTGGGAAAATTATAATAATAATGATGGTATGGTATTAATTTTTTAAAAAGGCTATCCTGTGTGTACATATCATAGATTTACACATTAACTGTCACAACACACAAAACTGACTATTGCAGTGCTTCTATACAGGGTCAAATTTAAATCTGATGAAAATAGCTATTGTACTAAGGAAAGTATAAATCCATTTGCCAAACTTCAGGGTTTTCTCAACAAACATGCTCAGCTTTCATTAAAGTAAACATTCAGAATGAAATACAAAGTAAATCATTTAATGGCAACTTAAGTATAAAGTGCAATATAGTGGTCAAAGTAAGGCTCCAAGATTGATGCATTTTGTTGCATACAGAAATACAAATAAATCACTAAATATTATTACATTTCCTGACACAAAGTATGATTGTGTTGAAAATTCAATCAGGTTTCTTTGTCGGTCTAATAACAAGAATTTTAACATGCTGCTGCCAAAAACCAGTGAAGCATAGTATTGCATTCAAGAAACTGACTACAGCTAGATTTGAATTCTCTGGCTGAGAACAACTGAAAACATCTCAACGGTTACACGTTACTTTATTTTTTTCTGTACCCCATACAGAATAAATCAAGAAAAATAACATTAAAATGGATTAATGAGAAACTAAACCTTTTTTCAAATTCTTGTGCTTTTCTTTTTATAGTCTCACACATTAACTTACCCAACAGCATTGCACTCACTGCTAATGAAAAGAAAGCAGGCAGTACAAATCTTCTTAAGCCTCCCGTGGCAAGAAAACTATTACAGAAATGAATAGAAGTAAGTCTCTGGAGCCTTTCCCTTGCCTGCTTGTTTTACAAAAGGCAGTAAGGATCACACTGAGAAGTGTCAAAGCTGAACAAACCACTAGCAATTGGGTTTATACCCTTTGGGTAGTTAGTCCTTCACAGATGATGATTCGACTTTGTCCAAAAACCAGTATGTGAGAAATATGCAGAAGCTATCAGAGGCTGTAGCCAAGCCTAAAACTGTAGACAAAGAAACAGTTTGCTTCTAAAGCTTTGCAAGGGAGGGCTTGTCACAGGACATTAATTCAAGCAAGCTGATGTTACATCAAACCAGTGCATCTAAATACAGTTAATCTGCAGCTTTTCATGTTGCATTCTACGAGATGTTCAGCTGCGGCGTACTGGAGCCCCTGGGTTTGGTGTCGCTTAAGAACAGGAGAGATCTCTGCTCGTCCCTTTCATATTAAAAAGCACAGTTAGCATCTAGAAAACCATGTGGTAAACTGTTTTTTTCTTCCTCAAGCTTTATTATGAGCTGCAATTGGCATCTAATATTGCACGTTTGATTAAAATTACTCTCCTGCCTTTGCTGTAGGCAAATTCACATATAAAAGAGCTTTAAATGATAAAATATAGAGGATTTTCTTCTAAAGCTATCAAAGTTATCACAAACAGTAGGGGGAGAACCTGACAATAACTAGGCAACATTCAATTGTAATGGCTACTTTACGAGATAAGCAAGAGGAATGGTGGCAAATCTGTATTTATTTTACTACTCTTGCCCATAACTTTGCATTCACTGTAGACAGCTGACCAAAAATCCTGAAAAAAATGTCTTCGGCACATTACTGCTTAGAAACATTGAGCATTTTAAGCTCTCTTGAGCTACACATTGATAACTTTTTTTAAAAAGCTTAAACATTAGCTGCAATGCATGAGGACTTCCTTTATCAATAAACGGACTTTACTTACTATTCATTGAAATAAAGGTATATTTATGTATACTCAAAAAACTATGAATAACTATGAAAATGAAAGAATTAATGAACAGCCTATGTATTATTAACAAGTCTCATCTTGTTAACAAACCCTACTCTACTCACTAACTTTCATTTTTCTTTTCAAAGGTACCTAAATTTTTACTGTATTCCAACTTCTGAGCTCATCCACAACCAATTAAGATTTGTAATCTTTCTAGTCCAAACAATTTTGCACTGGCAGGATGAGCAGAGCATACAGAAATTTGTTTAACATGATGTGATCTGAACCAAAGATGATATTCACAAGAATAGTCCAATTTCCCCCCTCAACTTACCATAAAACCCGCTGAAAAAATCTCCTAGTGTTACTCTAGACACTCACCCTTCCTACTGATGCTCCCTTCTCCTGCTATGCATGACTCTCGGCTCTTCCCATAAGACTGACATTCCTTTCTGCTGATACTGATTGAATTTGTCTGTGCAAATATTAATGGCACTATTCACAAGTTCCATTTCTGTTCATTCTTTGCCATTTCAACAGAACAGGCCTGTGCCTTTACCTGCCACACTGTCTCAGCATGATTCTACGAATACTTAGAGAAGGAGCAGGAGCAGAAATTGGGTCATGAAAAGTTATTTTTCTAATTTAGCACTGATCTCTCCATAGGGTTCTTTACAATAAGTATTGTTTTGCAAAATTTTGATGTCATTACTGAATTTTTAATTTTTAGTCAATTATGTTACATATGACAAATCTCAGATATAGAGAGGAATGACAGTTTCTCCAACATGCAAGGGCAACAGCATTACTAGTTGCTAGCCAAGATGAAAAAGAGGACTACCAGTCCGGCCCACCATAATTCTGTGGCAAGTAATAGCAACACTACTTACCCAAATATTGGTCAAAATACCAATTAGTGCAAGAATATTGTATGATAAAAAGTGATGGACTACAAATAGGAAAACCTTCCATCATAAATCACAGCCATTTGAGCTCCAGTCAAATAGTAAGTTTCAGTCATTGTTTAATGTCTTCATAGCAGAGCATGAGTGGCAGAGTTCACTGCAAAGGAAGTTGAACTATGCTACACTAGAGCGTAACGTGCTAGGGAGCAGATTCCAGCACCTTTGCACTGTTAAAATAGCAATTTACTCTAAGCTATCCCAGTCACTTAAGCCCTTCAAAGTAAGTCATTTGCAACCATATTTCCATGGCACTACAATAACACAAGTTGCCCTTTGCGTTACTATCTACATTCCTCCTCATGGTGAACAATCTATCTACAGAACGCGCATTCACTGAAGACATCTGCTAATAAAAACATTGAAAGGAATACAGAAAAGTAGTCATTCTAACTAGCGTGATATGCTGAATGTAATTAAATCTACAGCATATTGTACTCCAAATGATTTTAAGTGAATAAAACATCAAAACAAGACACAGAGAAAGAATATTTTAAATACAAACTGTCACCAATTTATGCCACTGAACGGGACTTAATCTGGATGCAGTTTGGGTTTGGAAATTGAGATAGCTTTAGACCTTACTTTTCCTAACAACAGTATGGGACATGCCTGTGGGAGCTGTGGAGTCCTTCCAAGAACGTTCTACTCAAACAAAAAGGGCTTGAGAGAAAAGCCTGCAAAAACCTTTCAGGTTCTCTCCTCTGGATCTTTCCCATAAATAAAAGTATGCTTTTACAGAGTCTACCAAAAAAGAAAAAAAAAAAACCACCCCAAAAAACCCTGATGCAATCCTCAAGACAGCCTGATGAAAGGATAAACTAATTCATACAGCTTGTATGTGCAGTCTCACTATAGCTAATTCATTCTGGTTGCTAGCTTCCCAAAAGTAGCACAGTGACACTCCAGTAAAGACTTGTTCTTGCAAACACAGAGCTCCATGTGCCAAGCACTCATGCTATTTCCCCCAACTCTTTGTAATAGGAAGAAATTTGGGAAAAGGACCCATAATTGCCAGGGAAGAACAGGGAAGGAAAAAAGACAACAAGAAATAGTAGAAAACAGTTACAGTGCTTTCCATGTGTATTTTGGCACATTGTTTTCATCTTTTAAATATTTTATTTGCAAACTGGAGACGTAAAATTCACTTTTTTAGTACTATGTTAGCTGTCATTCAAGGTTACATTCACAAAGTTCAGCACGTGTAGTTTAGCAAAAATAGTACACTTTGTGAGACTCACAGCAAAACGATGAGATAAAGAAAAGATATATTGAAAGGAGTCTTTGGTCTTCTGTACTTGATGTGTGTTGATTTTGTTGAAGTGTCAAATACTATGCCAACAAATTTGATGTTGAATTCTCAACGTATCTAGAATCCTTATTTTGCAAGATGTCTGCAGAATGGTGGAAGTAGTGGCTTACAGGTAACCAGCCATTAGCTGTACTTTTTATTTGCAAATCTATGAGCTTTATTTTAGTATAAAGATGTAGAATTTACTTTAAATCCATACACGGGAAATTCATTATTCTACTCAGAAGATGCCACATGCACAGATTTAATTTTCAGACCTTTGAACTTTCAAAATAGTTATTAGTGCATAGTTTATTTGTAACACTAAGGAGGAGCACAACTTACTTCAGCATTGCGTTTGAAAACAGAATCAGACTTCTGGAGTCTAAACATCCCACACAAGATTCTAGAAGGATATTAGGTCCAGCAGCTACACTTGGCACAGTGCAAACCATACTTGGAATAACGTTCTAATATACATTGTCTCTGTTCTACATACCTGTAGGTTTCTATTATTCACCCATTATTTACATATTCAGATTTGGGCTGAATTGTCTGGTAGACCTATATCTCAAAAACGAATTTAAACAAAACCATCAAATGGAAAGCCAAAGAGGGCCAGGTGTTCAATTGATTCAAACAGGTGGAGGGTATCAAATCAGCAAAGCTCCTTTACCGTTTATCTAAATTAACACAAGAAGCCCTTCACAGCCAGCACCACTAAATAGGAAGCTGACAGGACTTAAAAAGCAGGACTCTCGTGCTTTAAAAATGCACATAATTTGCTGGAACTTGGAGCTGCAAGACTGTTTTCCAAGATGAAACTTACAGGGGATGAATTAAATAAATTCTTTTTTATACATTGAACAGTCATATTTTTATTTTCAGTATTAATTTAACAAAATTAAGGAAGAGTCTGAACAAGAAAATGAGAGAGAAAGGTGTGGGGATAAACCAACCTTGATTCTTCAGTGAATATTTCAAGGAATTAACAAATTACAACCTTTTGCAATTTTAGATCTCCTTCCATATGACCAACAGAATATGAATAAAACCAATTTCTAGTCAATTCACTTAAAAATCAAATTTTTTTCAGCTATAAGATTCTTTAGAAAAACAGCCTGCCTTCTAGCAATAGACTAGATAATGAAATCCTCACAGTTTTTAGTAATTTGTAACTATTCTAGAGCAGCTGTTAGGGCACATGATTCCCTTGATCTTGTCCACATGAGGCCAGTGAATGAAAGCAGCAATATCAAATTAACCTTTAAAATATTTGTATCTTGCCTAGGTGCTTTATGTCCCAGTTACGAGTTCAGGAGAAATAAATTCAAATGCTGTCCAGGCAAAGAAACAGAGAGACAAAGGGCAATGGTTTCTTCACCGTGAGAACATCCCACCACAAAACGTAATCTCAAAGTCTTTTAGTGTATGTCTTGCACTCTGAATTAACTGCAAAACTAAAACCTGTTCTTCTGTTAAAGAAGCATGTAGGTGGAGATGGAAAAGATGGCAAATCTTCTTATAATCTCCAAAACTCTAATGTATAGTTGGCCTAACATTTACGCTGATATTCTCCATGCTTTCTCATTCTTGGAAGATGATTTTTTTTTTTTTTAAGTTTCAGAAAAGATGCATCAATCAATACTGATCACAAGGGGTGTTACTTTACTGAAATAATTCTACTATTTCTTTCCTCAAAATTTATCTACTTCCTTGCATTCTGATTGACTATAGATGTCTGATTTGCAGAAGTTAATTTGAAATAGCCACATAATGTGCCATTCCCTTTACTGTGATTGCCTGAAACCTATCATTAGCCAATCAAAGAGCAAGAATCTGCATAATCACTCCAGGGTATTTTTCAGTAACTGCTCTGTGAATATGCAATTTTCCTCCACTATGCAAATTTCACAAACATATTCCTAAAGCTCTGATTTGACCTGTTGCTCAGAATTTTAAAGTTATTTTATTCATGGTGCCATCCAAACTTTCTTATTCCTCAAAAATGAAAAAGCTCTAGAACAAGAAAAATAGGAAAATAAAGAGGAAAAAAAAATTAAAAAAAAAAAGAGGGCTGCCAGGCTAAAATACTAGAAGAATCTATGGACAAATCAGGCTCTTAGTTACAAAGAACTACAACCATGGTATCTGTGCAATAGCCACTACTGCATGTGAAAGAACAGAACATAGTGTACCTCCTCCCAATGCTGACTCTCTTAACAGCAACAACAACAAAAAAAATATATCAAATTACTGTCTGTTACCAAAAGAAAGTAGTCCTTAACATTCAAATGAAGCACATCTAATGAACAAGAAAATGCGATTCTAAAAATCTCTGTTCTTACAGAAACATACTTTTAAAACATCTGAGGTATCCTTTAGGTCCAAAAATGTATGCAGGCTTTGCCAATGACTTAGGAGAAAGGCAATTATATATTTTCTTTCACTTCCTTTATTCTCTGCAAATCAGCTACCTAGCTGGCCCAAAGCAACTGTCAATTTATGTTGACTTGCTATATTTAATAGAATATATAAGACTGTGTGTTACCAATGTACTTGTTATTTCTATCTAAAAGAAATAATATGTCTAATGCTGTTCCGTCAGTTGTTGACAGTTATTGTAATGAACATGGATACCTACTGGAAGTTAAAAGCAATGTTATTTTGGTATTGGGTGGCTATATGAATTTGACAAAAATCTCAAATTCTCTTGAGTGCAAATAATTTATTGAAGTGTAAATAATATCACACATTTATATAGTGTGTTTAGTTTGGCATTATCCTAAATATAAACTTAAACTATTAGACAGGTTTGAGATAATGATGGAAAAAATAGATGGGGAACCCTGAATATTAATACCAGTGCTGATGTCCACAGAGAACAAGCTGATAAGACATCTGGATTAACAACTCCAGACCTCCTGAGAGTTCTACAACTAGTTCCTAGTATATACAATGACAAACACAACATTAACAGTGGAAAATGTGTGAAAGTGAGCATTTTCATACCAAGTCACAAGCATTTGCAGCACTGTATATAGGGAAACGCTATGGCAACCTAGAGTACGGCAGTAACTGTTTCCAAACACATGGTTAGCATGTTACTTTACAGGGAGAACTTCCTAACTGGAAGAGTGATATAAATAATTCTGCTTCTAAGATGAAACTAATGAAAAGCATATTTTATGAGATATTCTGCTTTCAAAACTCAGAACAAGCACAATCTGTTTTTCCCCAGAACAATGAACACTGACAAGTGTGCAAGAGCTTTCAAGCTTAATGTCACAACACACAGATACTTCCATCCTAATAGCAAAAAATATGTCTGCTTGCACTCATGGTGAGCACTAAGTCCAGCTGAAATATCAACAAGAACCCTCAGCCTTGTCTAATTTGAGGAGAAAAGGGCATTAAACTTAAATTCAAAGTTTTCTGATTATGAATGTAGAGCTAGAAATCACAATTCAACCTAAATACGTCATCCTGGGAGAAGAGAGAAATGGGCCCAGCAGCATATTAAGATAGATCAGTACATAGATAGGTTGATTATTCCAAAACAAAACTTTACAGATGTCTTCATTTGAAAGAAGCTTTAGCAGGTTTGAAAGGAGGTCATTAATTGGTCATACCGTACCCTAGCACTCATTGAAACTGAAGGCAGAAGACTCTGACCTACGTGCAGAGTAGAACCATCAAAAGAAATTCCAGAACATTCAAAAGTGATTTGTGTTGATTTCACAGGTGAGTATCTCTTCTCCAACTGAAGCATGACTACAGCTCACAACTATAGGTAAGCATAGGGATTCAGAATGCTCATTTATTTTCTACAGAATGTATTCTGGATTCTAATTTCATTCTAATTTGGAGCAAAAAACTCATATTCTGATTGTTTCTATGAAACAGAATTTGTGTTCTTCATCCAGCCCTCACATGGTTCTGCTTATCTTGGGGATTGTCCAGAATAACACTGTTCATTATGGAACAGTCATGAGTATGAAAGTCAAGTTAAACTGGCAGTATTGTCACTTAAGCACCTACATTTTTAACTTCCTGAAATAATCAAGTACTTTAGGTTAAAAATGCAAAAAAAGTTGTGGTATTTTTTTCCCCCCCCCCCCCACAGGAAATCTATTTAGCAGCTTCAATATATACCAGCTGCAGTTATAATTTGTCATGTCAAGTTTCTCTGACAAACTGGTTCCCAAAAAAGGAACTATTTACCATGCTGGTTATTTGTGCTTAAAACACTGTGTTTTCAGAGCTTCTGCAAGGTACAACACAGACTTCACACACTTGGGCACAGTAAGCGACATCTTGCTTGTACCACCAATAACCTGGCATAAACATCTTCTACCTGAAAACAAAATAGTTTCAGACAAAAAGATCTTGCTCTGCTTATGCAGATACAAGCTACACAGACTAGAAATTGCCAAAAAAAAAAAAAAATCAAACCACAAAAACAAATAACCAAAAAGCAAGGGAAACCTTCATACAAATATGTGGAAAAAAAATGTGAGATGTGACTCAAGTAAAAAAAATGTTGTCCAAGCCTTAGTTATCTACTACATTTAACGATAACATTTTGCCCAAATACTTCTATTACAAACTTTCTGAAAAAAGTATCCAAATTGAAAACATAAACTGTCAACACTTGTGGAGTAACTTTAATGATTTTTTATTTTAGGGCTTGTGGAATACAGGCATGCCACACTTTCAAGTTTCTCCCTGCAATAACATGGCATGATTTTAAACAAACACACAGGCATCTACAGTAATTTTTTTTGCCCCAGTGTACCATCTAGTTGTTGCATCACAGGAACACGGGTTTCCTGTAGGTCCTGTGCCATATCTGGTAGCTCTGCGATATCTCAGCTAACCAAGGGCACCTCTGAAATGGCAGAAGATACTTATGTTAGTAGCATAATTGCTCCAGTGTTCACTAGATATCCTACACATTTCATATTAGATAAAGAATAATCTCTCAGCATTTTTCTTTGTCTACTTAGAAAAAGAAGTATTTGTATGTTTCATTAGACTCTGGCATACAAGGTCAGAGGCTGAGTAATATCACAGTTAAAATCGTTTCAGATATTAAAGTGCCATGCTGGTACAGGTAAAAAGCCTTAGACAAGACAAAATCTGTTTGGAAAGGTTATACTTATTAATACTTTCAAGGAGGAAGAAGTGGGAAAATTTCACACTGCTAGAAATCTTCTGGGCAAAATCTTACTACTTGCTGTTGTAACTACACAAAAGGAGAGAAGACAGGCAGTGTCAGCATATGAACCACATTGCAGCACATACACTGCACATACAACAACAACAAAAAAAATTTAGACTGATCAGTTTCTTCTACATGCCCCTTTCTGATACTCACAAAAATTACATTCTGTGTGCTTACAGACAAAAGAAAAGTGCCTCCTGATGTATGCCCTAGCTACACAGTATATTACAACTTAGACAGTGTTGAGTGATACCTTTATTTCTGTATCTAAGCTCATGAAAGAGCTTTCCTTTCGATCACTGCAGGCGGATAAGTTTCCAATTTACAAGGTAGAATATATGATAGCACATAACACAAGAATAACATTTAGGCCAAATGCAAATAAAACTAAACAGGATATGGAAAATTATTCTTTTCCCTAGTAAACAGTTGAAGTCAATTTCCCTCTTTTTAAAGCAGAAGGAACAAGGCAGAGGACATGATCTTGTGTTCTATCAATGGCAATACACAGAACTACATCAGAGGTCCTTTCCATTACACTATTTGTGGTTTTCTGTACTGTTTCATAACCTCATCTACTCCACAAGGTTAACAGCAGTCTATCTAACTCACCTCATTGCATCCTCCAGCCAGTTTCAATCTGAACTTGAGCTGACAGCACGCAAAATTACTTTTATGTTTTTAATGTAAATGGAAAAGTGTATGTATTCTGGAGAACAGGTACGCTCCAGGACTTGAACGTTAAACATAAACTATGAATTTTGTCAGTAACACTAGCAGCATTCTAGCACTTGATAAGCTAATGGAAACATTAAGCCATCTTGTATTTTTATCTCCTCCACCACATGTGCTTATTTATAAAAGGTGCAATTTCGTATTTTTATGCTTTTATGTTGCTATGATTATGCAAATCCTATTTAGACAAAATGAAAATCCTGCAACTGTCAAAACAGCCTTACTAGATTTTAAAACTATTCTATCCTGAAGAACATTTAAGAAACAACAGTATTGAGCATTTTTTTCCTTAAAAAAAGTCTCATATTCTCTGCCAAGATGGCAAAAACATGACACAAAGTCAGTGTTGTAAGTTTATTATAAATTAAAGTGCTTTCCTTCTTTTAGCTACGCTACATTGCCTTCACTGTTATTGCTTAAATAACAATGAGTGCCCCTCTCTTCTCTGGCTCAGCTCTTGTCAGTTCTTGTGATGAAATCTGTCAAACTATTAACCGGGAACGTGTTTTGCCTTTTGCTGCCACTGATACCAGGAAAATCATTTGCTGGTTTAGTTAGAACATCATAAATGATCTTTCAGGTGTCTGATGAAAATATCTTCAGATTTTTATCTTTTCATTTTCAGTTCTAATTCAAAGTTATCCCTAGAGGTTAAATACTGAAGCATTAACAAGATGCATAGTAATCTGCCACTCTGTACTATGCTGTAATTCTCTCTGCACACATGTCATATAAAAATTAGTCTCTTGGAATATTTTTTTTTAAAGGAAAGCATTATTCCCTCTCCCCATCAGTACGACAAAAATTCTAACACCTCTTACGCAAAAACCACTCCTATTTCAACATGGTAAGTCTATCAGAATGATTTTCAGACCTTGGAACTTTATCCAAAAAGGAAAATAAAAACAAGACTCCTCACTCCTCTGTTGTGGTGAAGAGTTCTACACGGTGCATTAGGGAGTCCTATAGCCTGCAGAAAGCTCACAGCCTTGCAGGACTGAATCTGTAATGCAAAAGTACAAAAGGCTTGGCTGTGCAGTAGATTCCTCCCTCTAAGAAGTTCATTTAGGACCTTCACTTTAGCTGCAATTATTATCTATCTTGCTGTACCATTCAATGTCTTTAATCAAGGCTGTGGGTGTCTTGGAAGTGAGTCTGTAAGTCCAGACAGTCTCTGTCCTGAATAACATATGCTATAATCCAAGACACAGCACCACAAGAAGACAGAGAAGGGGACCAGTGTGATAGCACAGGAGTAGGGAGAACCAAACTAACTGCAATCAAATAGCATAGCAGCAGAAATATAGGTTCATTTTGATGGCTTACAGCTGTTGGAAGGATCAATTGCTCTTTAAAAAAAACCAAAAAACATATAAACAAGCCTGCCTATCTCCAATAGGCTCTTCTATTTAGACATCCCCTCGGCAGTCAACTCCTTTCAGAACTCCAGGTGCTGAGGAGAGAGATGGGGGAGGACAGAGTAAATGTCGGAACTCTGAGATGACACTTCAAGCTGAAGCACTTCATTTAATAACATGGAGATTTAAGTCTAAAATGGACAGAGGCATTCAAAGTGAGTAGAAATTATGCAAATAAACAGGCAAATAACAGATAAGAGCAGATACGGAATAAGCATATCTAATTAGAGAAAAACTCTATCATGAAGATTAAAAGCTTGAACAGGAATGAGAAAAGGAAAGCAGTTTCATAATTAAAACAGAGGAAGATGTGTCAGTTGAAGGAAAAGGCATTAATATTTGTAACTGGAGACGGAAGGGTTACAACACTAAATCAGAAGATAATAAGGAACACAGGTAGGGACAGAAATAAAGGCCAGGAGTTAGAATCTTTGGAGTAAGAAACTATATAGATGAATAGCCTCAACGAATACAAAGTAAACAGGCAAATAGGTACAGCGAATATTTCGGGAAAAAAAGAGGTTTCCAAGCAGCATGTAGGTTCTCATTGTGCAATTCTATTGGAGAGATGATTTAGACTCAAGTTATTGCAAAGGAGCATAAAAGGACAAAAGCTCAATGTATCTTTAATGAATTTATGAACTATTTCATAATTTCATATTCAACTTGTGCCTGAAAGACACCAGTGTTATCTTTACTTAAACAACCACAGGATGCAACACATTTGGCCCAGGACCCCAACTCCTCCCAGGATGTTTATTGCACAGGAGCTTGTCCCTCAGCAATTTCCAAACTCCCCTTCTCCTTTTCCCACTTGATGGGTCATTACTGCAGTGTCTCAGAAGACAACAAAAACCTTGGATAAGAGGGTCTACAGGGCAGCAGATTTAGACTCTTTATCTTTTGTACCCCCTTTTTATGTGCAATGTCTTTGTAATAAGGTGAATACTTTTTCATACCACGAAGTGCTAGACCACTGTGGACATTATCACATGCAAATAATAAAATTCCAAGCATCTGCTGATTATAGTAAATTTTGCTTTCAACAGGAACTTTGTAACTTTTAGGCCCGTTAGTATCTCTGTCTCACTGCAACACTATTTGTTTTTAATATTAATTTAGATCTGTCTCGGTGTGTGTGGTGCATGCTTATATTTAACAAACAATTTGTGATCTTAGCTTAGAAAGCAAGCTGATGTTTATCAACTTTCACCATGGAAAAATGACCCACTTACTTAAAGAAATACAAGACAAGCCCCTGCGCCTCCCTTTCAAAGCAGTGTGTCACATCCAATAACAAGAAACAATCTAACAAATAGTTTCATTTGGTGGACTGAATTTAGTACATTAACTACTCAACCTAGGCCAGCAGGCAGACTGTGAAAGACTTGATGGTCCAGACTTATGACATAGAGAAAAATTACTAAATCACCAATAGTGCTATATGATTATAATTTTCAACTAAAAAAAAAAATGTTCAGTGCAAACCAAACCTGAGAAATTATGAAAATGTAAGTACACCCTGTGTTGTAAGTTAGTATGCTAAGATTCACTTTCTTCTCCTATGGTGCTTTATGCACATGTTTCCACAGAAGTTTATTAGGCAAAGCAAAGTTTATAGGGAGAGAGTGCACTGGTTATTAGAGCTGATATAGCTGTAAAAATTCATTAAACATTGTAGCATGTAGGACTCCAGCTTTCTGTAAGTGACAGCACTGAGTTTCGGAAAGACTATGGCAAATAAATCTAATTATATCAAAAGCACAGTAAACACGACTATAAATTGCTCCATGTGGTTCATTGCACAAGTCAGACTTAACCATCCCTATTTTTTACCATTGTGGTTACAATCAAATCCTCAAGTGTAATTTCTGTTGGATTAAGACATTAATGTCTCTAACCTATGACTTTTTAAAGAATGTATATTAGTATATGAATGTCAGCTGCCTCCTTTACAGTTTGAATTATCAGCCTTTGCACAAGCTATTTAAAAAAAAAAAAGGTGGCTAAATTCTCAAAAAACCATTCTTGAATTTGAGTGGGGTTTTTTTTTGGCAAGCTTGTACTTACTTGCAGCTGTAAGGATGACTCAATTATTTGCAAGCGTTTAAACATAGATTCCCAATTACTGTGGTATAAATAGTATCATACTAAGGGGCTATTTTGCAGTGCCTCCTCATTCATTTAAGGTAGTTGGTGGACAGCAGAACAAACAGAGAAGTTCATAGAACATTTAGTTCTGCAGCTGAAATATTTTGGTTTAGGTAATACTTAAATTATGATAAATTGTCTTTGGAAGAAATTTTTTTTAAAAACATTTAGATCAATTTATATTGCACATTTGATAAGACTGATTCATTTCTTTACAATACAAAAACAAAGCATCTTCTGCTTTTGATAGCATCAAAATTTTTTGTTACCTTTGTTACTCACACAAACTGTAACAGTAGAAGAGATCAGGAAAGTACGTCGAGTACCATATGAAACACAAAAGGGAAAATTCAAGTAGATTATACCAGAGGCACTAAAGAAGGCCTGCAGTTTACATAGGAAAAAACTGTGAAGTTCTTCTGCGAAAATGTGGCATCATATAATTTTACTTTCTTTTTTGCATTAACATTTGGTTCATCTGACAAAAAAAAAATCCCTCTCTTTTTTCTCAAGCAACAGATATTTATTTCTTTTCTGAGTATGGGCTTCTTAAGGTTTTAAACTATCAGCTGCTTTGTACCTAGATTTTTTTTTTTTTTTTTTTTTTTAAAGTGACAAAACCATGTATTTCTTTTCATGATTGCATAAGGGGACCTTCTTTGCCTTCCATTACTCAAATGGACTGTATAATTTGACGCCGTAAAAGGTTTCAACATCAATATATTTTTCTAAAATATTTCTAAGAGAATTACCTACCAACCCTATTTTTGTAAGAAATTATTCGCACCATTTGAAAGACATAAATTGCTGCATATATTAACTATTGATCTTTGCAGATTATTATATCTGTCATTCTAGTTAAAATAAATATTTTTAACCCACCACAAAATAACAGCAAAAACTACTGTAATAATTTCAGCAGAAATACTTAGGTTTGCCTTTACAATCTAATTGTCAACGCAGCCATTATAGTACTATACTGCCATAAGTTCTGAAACTGTCAGCATTCATGAGTGAAACATTAGCCCATGTCACTAGGTGGTTTTAAACATCTTTTGTTTCATGCAGTCTAACCTGCAGATTTCCCGTATCTCTGTGAGGTTTCTCCCTCTTGGAATATTCTCCTAACTAAGCCAATTATTACTCCTGATCTGCCTTGTTTATTAACAATGTATTACTAATTTCCCTCTCAAAAGAGCTGCATACAAAATAATTTGCAATTCTGAGTATATTAAAGCTAAAATGATTACACTAAAGCCTTACTTTAACTTTTTTATATTAGGTAGGTTGTAACATTTCAGAGCTAAACAAATTCTCTCAGCCTTGACAGATAATCATTCATGTCTAAAGCCCTCTCTGAACAAGAAATTGCCAAGGATTTCTCATCTCTAGTTTTTTACTTGTTCTATTTTCCTTCTACATTTTCCCTTTATTTTCTAAACCTAGGCTGTAAATTTTAATGAGATTAGACCACAACCTCTTAAATGAAGAGGCAGAGCAAAAAAATAGCATGTGATATTCTCCCTAAAGCAGCTGAAAAGCACATCAGCTTAAAGAAATGAACATTTTTCAGAGCTTTGTCACATCATGATGACAAATTAGGATCTCTTTCAAACTGTTTCTAAAAATAAATAATGCTTTTACTTCACACTCTCAATTATTTTCTCCCCTTCCATCATATCACTGAGTTTTGGGTTTCTTTAAGTTACACAACTTAAAAAGCAAATGGCATGTATTCCACTTCCTAATAATTACAGAGTTACAGAAATTGTGTGGTAATTTGATAAGAAAAGATTCTTTAGTTGGTGTGAATTATAATGACAGTAATCTTATTTTATGCATTTTAAATTGTAAAAGGAAGAAAGTAAATTATCTCTAAATTACGGTGAAAAAGTATTGCCCCTGTATGTCAGCCAGTTTAGAAAATAATTTTGGTGAACAAACTACCCAGTTGTTCCTACAAAGTCATTTCATCTTAAAAGTCATTCGCTAGCCGTAAGAAGAACTCCAGACCCATGGCGCAGCTTTTATGGCTCACCCAGCTCAGCTATCATAAGGTATGCTATTACACACACCTGAAAAACCAAGGTAAAGCTATGGCCAAAACTTCTGCAACATGCTAAGACGGCTGCTCAAATATTTTCTCATAATGAATAAAACTATAGTCCTTACGTTCTGTGAGATCTTAATTTTTATTATTCCCTAATGTGCTCAAATGGGTGCATCTTCAAAAGCAATTTGTCCCGAAAATGTCTTCTTACAGTCTTTTGAATCATGTTTATGACCTCAGCAGTCACAAAGAAAATTATTTTCCAAGGACTTGCAATTACATTCTTACGTAACATCAATTTTGACAAACAGAAAATCAGTTTGATTAATCCAAGTTATCTTGAATCTTTGAGTCATTCATTCAACTCCACCCACTGCCTCATGTCTTCTAGAAACAGCCCTAGTGTTTCAAATCTCTGAAAAGTTATGAAAAACCTTTCAAAGGTGTCCAACTGTCAACTCAGTGCCAAAATACGCTGACTTCCGGAGCAGAGCTCAGGCTTTGCTTAAACACAGATCAGTCACGGCTTTCAGACCAAACACCTTGCTACCTTTCATGGCTCATCGATAGTTTTCACATTTATTTACCAACAATCATCTATTCTTTCCAAGATCTAGAGAGAAAACTAAGCTCGATTGAAGAGCAGGAAGGTGTTTGGCAGAGGACCAGTCTTATTTTTGCCTCCCTTCTCCCACAGACCACACTGTACCCCACAGCACCGGGCTGCTGCGGTGCATGTTCACCTCACTGAGCTTTTTCTCATGAGCCCACCTGCCTTCTTGCAAGTAAAATTCCATGTTATGCTTATCAAGGAGTCCCAAGCTTCCTACATATAATAGGAAATAATTTTGACATGTCATTATAATTCAAACAATTCCTTATTTAAAGCAACACATTTTTATTGAAAGTTTAATCATATACTACAATTTCAATTTTTGGAGACTGCTTTGTCCTTTTTTTAAAAGAGTATAGGTATTTTTAAGAGGTTGTCATAGTAACCAGTGCAGATAGGTGGTTGTGGGTTTTTTAACATGGAAATATAATCACAATAGTCCTTATTACATGTTATAGGAAAAAAGTTTCAAGTTTTTCATTACAAAATATGTATATAAAACATGTGTACATGCACGTAAACATTAAGAGAAAGACACGCACATGCCAAAAAATATGGTATGTTACATACATCTTATTATATAGACTTTAAACAAAGTACTAACATCCACATTTATACCACACATTATTGGCCACCATCATATTAAAATATTATAGCAAACATACATATTTACATATAGTAGTTACTATGACAACACCTTAAATGTATGCAGCAATATGATCCAGAGAAACAAAGAATGTCCTATAGAAAGAGCTACTCTTTCAACCTTTTGTGTCTCTAAGCTGGGCACCTACAATTATTTCTGCACCCCTAACTGTGAAAGCCTCTCTGAGGTAGTATCAGCAAAACTGGAAAGTAAACATCTAGAATATAATAATTGTTCTAAAGTATTAACATTTTTAACCTGGGGATATTTGTTTAGTTGTTGCTTTAGACTTTTATAGAAAAATCATAGGAACTTTATTCAAAACAAAGCTGAAATAAATTAATAACTATGGATAGATAATTCAGTATAAGCCATGACTGAGGCAGGCGTAATGGCAAAAATATGTCTCCCAAAGTACAAGCATGAATACTAATGAATAGTGTGGAGGAAATATATCTTATGTCTCCCTCCTATCCTGTTTTTTTACCCATAAGAAATACCCTCAGTGGCACATCACTATGTTCTAGCTTGTTTCCTTTGTTTACTGAGCATGCCTGCTGCAGTAGTACTGCCTGCTTACCGCTAAGAACATACAGATGTATCATTCTGAATTGCAGCTAATGATGTTTTCCTCATGTCTAGCTCAAAAAGAGGAATACAAAGCTCACAATTCGATAAAAGGTTTCCTATTCAGGACCATAAGCATATCCCTTAACTTAAAGCAAGAACTCAAACATCCTTCCAGTAGCATAAAAGCTATTTAATTCAGTCATTTCCTAGGCTTTTGAGTGCTTCATTTCACAACCTCGGGACTGCTCTTTCATTATAGATATGGGTGTGTCACATCATTTATGTCAAATCTCACACAGTTGCAAATTGTCTTAATTCCACTGATTCCAAGAGAGGTAGATTGATATGTACCAGCTCAGATCTGACCTTCTGTCGTTTAGGGTTACAAACTGTATTAGGGTTTGAAGACTATAAGACTTTCTAGTCCCAAGGGGAATTCCAGTCAAGAACAGGAGGGAAGACAGCAAGCTAAAAATGTGTTCCTTGGACTAAATACAAATAAGGTACACATCAACAGATTAATAACTTGCTTTTTAACATACGGCATCTATTTCCAATGAATCAGAATTTACTTTAAAGAGGAAAATATTTGTCCAGGGGATGAGGGAAGCCCTCTACAAAAGGTAAAAAGACATAGAAATATGTTAAATAGAATATTTCTGTTCCTAGCTCATACTAAGGAAGATTTAATCACCCATGCAGTCGTAATACTTTGCTTTCCACAAGTTTCAGCAGTGAATCACAGTAAAATTGTTCCCAGGAACACATTTAATTATTTTTCAGGATTTGATTTATTCTCACTGGTAACTGCTTTAATTTATGATAGATTCCATTTTGTCTCTCTGTGCTTATAAAACAAGCAGACATAAGTGGAAAACACCTAACAAGACAGAGCATCGCAGTGCGAAAACAATTTGGAAAAGGCAGTTATTCTATAGCAGCTAAACTTTGTGAAGGAATGGATGAAACAACATTATAAGAAGAAAAAAAAGGTATGTATTGCAGTTACTATTCAAGTCCTTGTTTTTGTCTTACTGTCATACGCTGTAGTGACACCAACTAGTGGAAACGTTCTTCAACTCAAAAGCCCAAATTGCCTCAAACAAGGCATCAGTAAAAAGAGCTAAGGCCTGTTCTGGCCATCCTCTGGGAGCTTGCAGACCCCAAATATCTCACTTTCTTGTAACAGTTATCAAAGCACACTGCTCTACCCTGTGAATGAGAGAGATGGTTCATATCATGTCAAGGTGCTCCTACTTTAATCCCACTGCATTGCACTGAATGACATTAATAACTGGCATAAAAAATAACATTATCACAAAACCAACACAGTTGGATGATTAAAATAACTGAAAAAATCTACCGGTGGGACGGGTTTGTGATTAACTTTTCTGATGTACCTGCAAATATGGTGATTGGCATTTATGTGAGTGGAAAACTCCAAAAGTAGACACAGGAACACTGAAATTGTAACAATTGGTTTACTATGGCAAGAAAGCCACAATGGCAGTGCAAGAAAGACTGCAGCAGAATTATCATCCTTTTAGGACCCATGGCTTTTAAGATTTGCCTGCTTTCACATAGATGAGATACTGAATCTTTTAAAACAAAGATGAAGCCAGAAGAGAGCATTGCAGAGGAATTGCAAGTTACAGAGTTGAGGTTCTCTCCAGCTTTAGAAGAGGAGGTTACTCACTGAGCTATGGTAGTTCTGCATTACCCAGATAATTCAATTTTTCATTTCTGATGCAACTCAAATATGAAAATCCAGGGTTTGTTACAGCTGTGATTTGTCAGTTCTAAAAGACAACTATTGTTCATCTTTGTCTAAGCTCCTACAGCTCTGTTCCTTCAGCTGAACTAATTAAAAAATTTTGCATATGTTTTAATTTGGCTATTAATGAGACTGCATTGATGTTGAATGTTTTTAATAATGAGAAAGCTCAGAGAAAAAGTACTTGACAGTACTGATGCTCAGCTTTGACAGAGAGTGCTAGCGAGGAAACAACTTGAATCAATGACTCTCAACAAAATAATTTTACACAGATTTTAGTTTCTAAAATAACAGAAGGCACAATCTTCTTAAAAATATTCTTAAATCTGCATTTTATTGGTTTAACCCCCTGAATAACTACAAAAATACTGTAAATATCCAAACAGATGGCAAACTCATACATTAAACTTTTCAGACACATTCTTGAATTACGTCTATTAAAATTACGTATTTTCAGCACAGTTTGTCAGGTATTCTACAAGTCGGTATCCTATAGAGTCTCAATATCACCCTCTGCAATAGTCTGAATTAAAAATTTCACTGTGATCCATTCAATAAATTACATGCAATTGTGTTTCCCTAATGTTATTTTCCTAAATATTATACATGTATGTACAAAATAACTTGAGGAAGACTTAGAAAAGAGCAATTTCATGGTCTGGTTTAGAAATAATATTGAAATACACAAAAAATTATAGTGAAATACATTCAAACCACCAGCTGCAAACAAGGGAGGACGTACCAATTCACTGCAGAAGGTACATACACACCGAGTCTGGCAATCAACATGAGGTGGGACAAGAGGTCCTCAATATACTAGTTACAAAAGGGAAACTAGAATAATCTTAAATAATCTCAATTTAAAGTATTTTCTTTAAATCAGGCAGATGGATAAGGAGGTAGGAAACACAGAAACCAAGACAAAACTCCAGATGAAAGAAGCATAACCATTACCATGCTCCATATGGATTAATTCTCTTAATTCCGCCAATGCATGAGGGCACTAAGTCAACACCATTTGTCGTAACTTCATGTGACTTGCAGACATTAAAGCATGCCTTCATATGTGACGGAAATAGAAACTGTTTGACAGCAATTCACCCCGTGCAGCTCATTCTTCTTTTGTAATCCATGCTACTTGGCAGTGCCATGAACACTATGGCACAGGTTGCCATCAACATCTGTCTCTCTCTATTCCACCTGCTAACACAATAACAATAATCAATACAGAGTTTAGTCAAATGCTTGTTCCACACCTGTGAACACAGTACTAATGGCCCAAGGATAGGAGAGTTATCTGCTTACTATATAAGACTCTTTCTGATATCCAGCAGGAAATGTCATCTGACAGTTCGCTTTCAGTTCTGCCTTACTAAAGTATTGAACAATCAACTGAATGGGGCCTTGAAAGGAGCACCAAAAGATGGAAGAAAATTGGCAGGGGCATGTAATCTCTCCAGCAGGTCCCTAGGCTGCAGAGAAAAGATGAGGAACAAATCAAAGTGCACAAGCTACTCTGTCAATGAAGGAAAAAGCTCCTCATCCAAAACTTCAGTTAGCACAATGTCCAACACTAAGCTGCTGAAAGCAGCTGGCTACTTCTCCAGTGCCAAAGGTGTAGGGGGAGAAGGGTACAGTCCTCTGCACAGAAACCTTTTCTCAGTGTAGGAAAAGGAATTTTAATGGATAAAATACATTTTTTCCACACTTCTTTGCCTAAGTATCAGTTACACTTCTCAGACATCCAGAAAGCAAGAAATCAAGAGAAGTTATGTTCAGGCTTTGGCATTTCTTTGTGTCCTGCATCATTCAGGAACGATGATCTCAGAAGACAGACAGACAAGAGAGAAGAAGGACAGTCAGAAAAGGAAAATCATCTGGGATACAAGTCCATGATCTAATGTTCGAAACATTTTGGAGTTGATTTAGCGTTTTTCTGGCTTCCTTTCTCTTGTAAAATTATTCAGATTTCCCTAGGCCAGAGGGAGATAATCTACTCTGCCTTCAGTGGTATGAGCGATGGTTTTTCATTGTATGCTGTCATTCGGCGATAGCCCACAGATGAAGTCCCACAAGGAAAGCAGTTAGTCCCACAACTTCACTTTTTTTAACCTTCAAAGCAAAGAAATGGTCTCTGATTTTCAAGAGGATAAGGGCTAGATCAGAACCTCCACCTGGTATCCAGGTACAGATGTCAGCTTCATTTCAGACAAGGAGACAACAATACTTTTGTGTCTCTTTCCTTAACTTCACTGGAAGAAATTTAAAAAGTTTTCTGACAATAAGTTTCACTTGGCTAATTGGTATGGAAAACAGGCATTTAGGAAAGAGAGACCGGTTTTTAAAACCAGCTTTTCTAACAGTCTGCAGGAGTAATAAAAACCATCCCTATCCCCATAAGAGAAAAACATTACAAGAACAGCAAATTCCTTGCATGGGGGTACATATTTGGAAAAACACACAAAAAACAGGTAAGAATTTCCTAGCTCCTGTAAATAGGGGATGGCTCACATTTGTACATATATGTATATAAATACATAAGTATGTATACACACACATTAAATATAGATATGCACTTTGTATACACACGGAGTATCTCTCTTACTGAAAAAGAAATAATAGTTTTAAATCTTTTGTATCTAAAAGAACAGAGATGAAAAGGTTTTTAATACTCATTCATCTTGATACATACATTGCCAGAGCACCTGACAGACTATAAAAAGCACTGTACAATAAATTAGTGATGCTGAAGCCTGGTATTAGAGTCACCACCACAAGCAAACAGTTAGGCTGTATGGAATATGCTGTTCTTTCCTGATGTCTCTTTTTTTGTTGCTAGAATGTACCTTGTCAACGAAGACATTGATTCTAATTATAAATAAAACATTAAAATCTAAAGAAGTATTTTTCAAAAGTGCATTTAGATGACAAGTTGCACTTTATATTTCTACCTGTTTCATTGTACTTGACAGAATTTATGTTCTTTTGGTATTGTCCTCTCCCTCTGTGAAAAGATATAAGGCAGGCTGTTCTCAGTTTCTCCAGTTAAGGCTGTTCTGCCTTAATTTGAAGTGTAGTCTCTGGAGCAACAGAGGAAAAATAGAACATTGTATATCACACTTTACCTTTCCTCAATGCAGAGCTATTGAAGGATCACACACTTTTATTTTAGGTAGCTTTTTCTCATGCCACAAGAAAAACCTACCTATTTTTAAATGGGTCAGAGGATTTGTGCCAGATACTTTGAAAACTGCTTTGCATAGCCTTTTGCCAGTATTTTTCATCGTCTGCTAGCTTGGAAGAAAATGACAATAGGTGACTTTTATTCCAGTTCTTTTTTAAGTAAAAAGATTATCAAAAAACTTGTTAAGAAATATAATTGCAAATAATTATGTACATGCTTGTCTATGACTCAACTTTCATTCATTTTTCTATCAAGTCACTGATAAATTGCATGCCAAAGATGGCACAAGCTGTAATGCAAAAGCAATACATAGATTACACTTCCAAAGATATTACATTCAATACTCAAGAAGGACTGAAATAAAATCAATGCACTGTAGAAACCATATTTCCAAAGAGCTGACAAAATGAAAATTTATTTTTTCACACTGCTGGCATGATTCATCTTTTCAAATATATGAAGCTTCAAGTGTTTTATAAAATAAACCAATGCACTGTCATAATTTTATCAAGCTTTGAATACCACCATGAAGCAGAGTACTTCAGAGCAGTCAGCTTCCTCAGGGCTCTAGGCTTGGACAAGCATGTTCTCATTGTGTTCTATATATATTTTATACAGCCTTATATAAAATCTACAGTGAAACAAATGTGTTTGTGTGTGTGTAATTACACAATATACATACAACGGTTACAAGTTATTTGTATACTGAGAAAACATTTACTTTGTTGCTTGTCTCTGATCCAATTATGTCCAAAGTAAATCCAACATGTTTTCTGCATTGTAAAGTAGATTGTTGATATCCCAATGGCACTGTATTCTAAACAGCCCAATCAAAGCATTTCAGGTTATCGTAATTCTTCTACAATCTGCTTGCTATTTTCTTCTGCTGAAAGCCACTCAAGTTCAATCATTGCAAATGCTATAAAAACCTTGCTGATTTATTTCCCTGCTGGGAAAGTCAATAAAACAACTTATGACTTGACATCCAGCATATCATTCAGCCAAGAAACCAAAATCCTGACAACCATTAATTTCAACCTTGAAGATTTTACTTCTAGAGATACCTGCTATATGATGCTGTGCTTCTGGACTTATTAATGCATTTAAAAACGAGATACAAAGACATGAAAAACATCATATATCTATATATTGATATATGTATCTGGATATGAATTCATATACTAAATATGTGAAAATAAATCCATATATGTGGGAATAAAGAACTGGTGGTTAGCAAAGATGTAAACTGACCTTCAGGTTAGAGAATGATTGTGGACAAGTGAGGCAGCACTGCAGAAAACCCTACAGCAAGCGTGAGAAGTGGCAGGTTCAAAACACCATGTAGTGGAAAACAGACAAAACCTGAAGGTCAGTAGAATGTAAAAACAAAAATTAGATTATGTAATCCTGGGTAATAAATTGGGAGCTTGCAGACAGGACAGTAGCATTTGCCCTCGGCAATGCTCCCCCTTCAGCAAACCGGAGTACATTTGGTATGTTTCAGTGCACCTGGTATGTTTCAGTGCACCATGCCGATCCCGGCAGGCTGGAGCTTGGCACATATATATATATATATATTTATATATT
>NW_010119246.1:0-6425 GCF_000699245.1 Pterocles gutturalis | reverse complement strand
ATAGGACAAGAGGAAACGGCCTCACGTTGTGCCAGGTGAGGTTTAGGGTGGATATTAGAAAAAATTTCTTCACTGAAAGAGTGATCAGGCATTGGAACAGGCTGGCCAGGGGAGGGGGGGGGGCACCATCCGGGAAGTGGTGGAGTCACCATCCCTGGAGGTGTTAAAGAAAAGTGTAGATGTGGTGCTTAGGGACACAGTTTAATGAGTTAGGTGGTGTGGGTTGACGGTTGGACTTGATGATCCTTGAGGTCTTTTCCAACCTTAATGATTCTATGATTCTATTAATTGCTCACAGTCATTTGGTCTAACAAAGACAAGCCCGTAGGCTTGCACTACTCCCAGATGATCTTTGCAGTTTCAAATCTTCACTTGCTGTCACTGCTCTTGGCAAACATGTTTGGTCTGCAGAGAAACTTGTCATCCTCCCTTGTAAGAAGCGTACCATCAGATAAACAGATCTCATCTCTCCATCCTGACCTCTTCATTCTTCTATGGTTTCTGGGTCTAGGGCATCTCCATTACACAGCAGCATTGTAGACACTCAGTTCTGATTAAAAGCAACAAAAAAAAACCCAGAGCCTTTCTCTTGGCTTTTATTCCAACACTTCTCATGATATCTGAGTGACTGAAGAAACCAGTGGCTGTAACAAGACCTGGTCCTCCCCATGCATCTTTGGTCCATGGTAGGAGGACAGCTGGTGAAGTGCCAAATAGCTGTGCCTCGGGTTAAGGGATTCCAGCATCATTCTCAGCTCTGCCACTGCCTCCCTGGGTGGCTAACACAAATCTGTACAAGAGTGACTACAAAAAAGAGACAGTGACTACCTATATCAAAATATGGCCACTTGCTGAAGGAAAATGTGAAGAAGTGTTACCTACTTAAGGAAACAGGGTAGCTGGACTCTAGCCCAGAAACAGAACATAAGCTTGGGCAAGTAAGGTAAGGCCTCATGCTCAGAAAATCAGTTGTTTCTCAGTTATTTTGAGACCTTCAGACAAGAATTCTGACTGAACAGCAAAACATTATCACTCATAAATATTTCTGCTAGGCAAAACTGGAACTGAGCTGTGGATGCTGATACCAAATGGTTATTTCAGAGGGAGGAGAAAGTATGTGGCTGCTTCGCAGGGATAGGCAAATGTCAAAATTTGGTTTTCCTTTAGCTAAGCACAAACCAAATTATCTCATAATGTCTCTGTTTTGTTTCCAAAACCTCCTGACTTTGCTTGAATCTAAAATACCCTGAGAACAGCTTTTTTGCTGCTTTTCACTTCTGCTTTCGGTGGTAACTGGAAACCAGAAGCTCCAGGTGGTGATGGGAGGAAGAGAATTACACTTTACTCCTTTGAACTGCCAACAGGAAAAAAAAAGGTAAAACTTCCCAGATCAGCCTGATCTTTTGGAGGAGCCTGAAGGGAGGAGGCTGGTGTGACCGCAGTTACTTCTGCCAGGGCATGGGGAGAGGCCAGGTTATCTGCCTCCAGCCTGGCTGGGGGCTGCCCATCCAGATGCAAGGATTAAATATTAATTGCTGGCATTGACTATGAATTGCCAAAACACAGCTTTGGAGCTTGTGGGAATGTTCTTTTCCCTTTTTTCCAGGAACGTATGTTTCAGTGAGGCACTCCCAGGGAAATCCCCCCACCAGGACCTTGCCTTGGCTGTGGAGAGGGGGGCATTTGATCCCAAGCCCCTTGTTTTGTCAGAAAACTGCTTGCTAGCTCAGCCCAAGGCCTGTGAGGGTAAGCAGCTGTTTGCGAGTGGTTTCCCCTGGCAGGAGAAGTGGGTGGTGTGATCCTGACCTTCCCTCGGACAGCTCTCTGCAGTCCTTGGCCATGGCAGGAGCCAGGCCCAGCCACTGAGTTTTTGGTGCACCAGCTCCTGCTTTTCAGGGTAGCCCTCTGCCCTTGCAGCCACACCAGCCATGCCCCAAGGGCTTTGCCCTCCAGCTCCTGGATGTTCCCCCTCAATGGCTCCTCTCCTACACTCAGCCTGCCCCCGTGTTGCCTGGCTGAGCCTCTCGCCTCTCCCCGCTCCCCTCCCAGGCTGCTCCTGAGTTTCCACTCCTGTCACTAGTCTAAGAGGTATGTCAGGAAGGGTGGAACATGGGCTCATCCTCTTTCCTTTTTTCTTAGAAACACATACATGTGCTTTAAATGGCTTCAGTGATGTTCCAGGATCTCCAACACAACCACGTCACAGTTAGATGCTTGGTGGGTGCTAACACACTTGGATTACCAAGAGAAATGAGAAATGGTACCAGAAAATGCCATAAAATTCTCTCAAACAGCCCGACAGCATGTGTTCTGAAAGCCACCTGGCTTATGAACGGTGACGGCGGTTAGGGGCGTTATGCAGTTTGGGTTTCCAGTTCTGGGGAAAACCAGAGCAACTACTGGGGCTGTCACCTGTGTGCACTGGCTGTACCCAAAGCCATGCTGATACCAACCTGGTAACAATGGCACATGCCAGGTTGTTTGCCCTGGCGTGGCGGATGCTTGCCAGTGCTTTTCCCCAGGGAACTGTAGGGCAGTGTCCTGCCTCCTAAGCCTTGCAGGGGTTGGGCAGTGTTTGCAGGGGGTAATGAATCTTCTCTGCTCTCAGCTCTGCTGAGACAGTCTTTGTCCTGAAAATGACCCAACCGTAACTGAAAGGGTGGCTCAGCAGCTGGGGTGGGAGTGCAGCCCTGGTACAACTTCCTCCTCTGCTGCAGGTTCCCAGGACACTGGCTGGTCGCTCCTGCTCCTGATGCCGTGGTGACCATCTGCACTTTCCTGCTTACAAATCCATTGAGAAGGTGAAATCTTGGAAAGTGCAGATAGAGTGCCCCTCTGGCTGAGAGTTAGTAGCTAGAAACCAAAAGACTATATTCTGGACAATGGCCTCTTTTCCTTCCTTTCTTCCTTCCTTATCTATCTCACAGGGTCCAATTTCATCCAGACCCTCACTGTGTGATGTGAGGCTGCAGGATATATAAAAAACACATGGCATTTAGAGGGAAGTACAAGGATGTGAAGCCCATGGCAAAGTGCTTTAGCCCTTGGTTTCACCCTGGCACTAGGAGGACTCATCTTCACACTGCAGAGATGCCACCAGACCCTGCCTACATTTGTCCTTGACGCTAAGGAGGAGATGACCTGCCCTTGGAGAGGTGTGCTGTTTCCTGAGTCACTGGTGAAATCTGGGGCATGGGTACATGTAAAGGCTGTCAAAATATGTCCCTGCAAGCCCATGAAGGTGATGTTGAAGATGACATGCTATAGGGACTGAAGGAGCAGGGGACTAGTTTCAATGGCCTAACAAGTCATGCTGCCCCTGCTGTGGGGCAGAGGGTTACCATCACTTCTAGGATGCCATCTCTGCTCCCCTACCAGAGCACAGGAAGCAGAGCAGAGGACAAACAGAAACATGTGAGAAACAATCATTCTTGGCCATGGAAATGTCAGTAATTCTCCAAAGTAGTTTTGATAATTCTTCTGTGACTTTAAAATTTTGCATGATGGGCCAGAAAACACCAACAATTTGCTCAACCCCTTTTTTAAATTCAGATGGAACCGAAACTCTGCGCAGGTTGCCTGACAACAATGAATCATAGGGGTCATTTATACAGAAAAACAAGTTAATCGTGTTTGCAGCATAAAATAAGGAGATATGCCTCCCACAGCTTCCCCAGGGAGTAGCTTAACACCCAGAATAGCAAGCAACTTCCTTGAAGAAGACTTTTTCTCTATACAAAGTTAAATTTAATTTTTCTTGGCCTGTCCTCTTTGGGCCTCTTTTTTGCTTCTCCTTTTTTGTGCTGAATTAAAAATTAAACCCAAGCCTGAGCGCAGGATAGAGATGTGCTGGGGCAGTGCTATGGGGATGGCTGACTGGTGAGAAGGCAGCGTGCTGCAGCCTGGGAGTGAGACCAAACACTTTTATTCCTGAGTAACGTGTCAAATGCCACCCTGAGCACCTCAGTGTTATTATTCTGGAACGCTGACCAAGCTCAAGTTACTCAGCCACACTTGGAGCTGCAACGGGTACAATGGGATGTGATTGCACTACCCTGCTGGCAGACTGAGCTCCTCCAGTTGCGTAACTGCCTCTCCATCCCCAGCCAGATTCTTGCCTTGAAATAAAGGTAAGTAGAGCATAATGTGGCTTGTTGCCTCTCCAGGAGGGAAAAGGGGAGATGGCTGCAGCTGAAGAGGCCCATCAGCAACCCAAGCTATAGTTTCTGCCCCATAGGGTTACCTATAGGCAGGGGAAGTTTGACTACCGTTCTGGCACCGTACACGGCAGGACTAACACACATTTAAGCTCTTTCCTGCTCTCTCTCCGACTGGAGCTGTTGCAGACCGAGTGGACTCCAGGAGCAGTACTACCAGAGTCAGCCTCTTTCCTCATGCTGCTAGGAGCGGTTTTGGGGAGTTAAAGCCTGAACCACAACCCTTAGCCTGGAGGCTCCAGTTCGGTTTGAAAACTTCTATCGCCATCTAGTGATGTCCCTGCGAGAGCCACGTTTTCCGGAGCTGCCCGGCTGGGAGCCGGACCGAGACAAGGATGAAAGAGACCAGCTGGAAGCAGGGACATCGGCACTGCTCTCCTCTCGGCGGGCTTACAGGCTGGTTTTGCATTGTACCAGCTCCCTGCTTTCCTCTGGGAATGCCGTGTGTCCAAAATGTGTCCGAGCCTGCACAGCACTGGAAGGCCACAATAGGATCTCCTCGGAGCCTTCTTTTCTCCAGGCTGAACAACCCCAACTCTCTCAGCTTGTCCTTGTACGGGAGGTGCTCCAGCCCTCTGATCATCTTCGAGGCCTCCTCTGGACCCGCTCCAACAGTTTCATGTCCTTCTTATGTTGGGGGCCCCAGAGCTGGATGCAGCACTGCAGGGGGGGTGTCTCCCCAGAGCAGAGGGGCAGAATCACCTCCCTCAACCTGCTGGTCATGATTCTTTTGATGGAGCCCAGGACACGGTAGGCTTTCTGGTCTGCAAGTGCACACTGACGGGTCATTTTCAACTTCTTATCAATCAACACCCTCAACTCGTTCTACTCAGGGCTGCCCTCAATCCATTCTCCACCTAGCCTGCATTTGTGCTTGGGATTGCCTCAACCCACGTGCAGGACTGTGCACTTGGCCTTGTTGAATTTCATGAGGTTTGCATGGGCCCACCTCTCCAGACTCTCAAGGTCCCTTTGGATGGCATCCCTTCCCTCCAGCCTGTCAACCACACCACACAGCTTGGTGTTGTGAACAAACGTGCTGAGGGTGCAGTCAATCCCAAGGCTGCCAGCTCCACATCCGTCCCTCGCCCATGCTCCTGGGGACGGGACCATGGCACCAGGAAAGCAGATGGCACCAGAGAAGGCTGAGAGTTAAAGGCAAATAACTCAGAAATATTTCCTGGCAGGAAGCTGGGACATCATCAACTCCTTCCTCCAGCCACCCCAAACCCAGTTAGCTGTGCAGTGGGACCAGCAGGAGCAGTGGGCATGTCCCTGAAGGTGAAGAGCCCCAGCCCAGGCGGCAAGGAAGATCACAGGACCTGTTCACTGCCATTAGTTCTCCAGAGACTGTAAAACAAACAACCAACCCCATAACCCACCTCATCTCACACATTTCATGTGAGCTCCAACAGAGGAATCAAATCACATCCAACAGTCAACCACAGCACGTGCTGGGCTGGATGCTTGGTTGTTTTCTCATACCAAGAAGCCGCACGTTCAAAACAAGTGCGTATTACAGCCCAAAACAGAGCAGTTCCCATTTCAACTCAGCCTTCAGCCACATCCCAGAGAGGCTGGTCATCCTGACATAGGCTGCACTGAGGAGTACTGTCATGGTCTAAAGCTACCATGCAACCTCTCACTCCCTCCTTCCCTCCAGTGGAATGGGGAGAAGAACTGGAGGAACAACAAAATGTAAAAAACAATGAGGGCTGAGGCAAGGACATGGAGGGTTCACTCACCACTTACGCTCACAGGCAAGAAACAGACAACTCAGGAAAACACAAAAACCAAATTTAATTGGTTAAAAAACCAAAAAAGAGCAAGATAATGAGAAAGAGAACCAAATCATACAAGAGCCCCTCTCCCACACCCCTCGCCTATTTCTCGGTCTCAAAGGCTTTGTTCCTGATTGCTCTCTACCTTCCCTCACGATGCAGTCTGAGAACCCTTGGGAAATGTTGGCACAGGCGGTTCCCGATGCCAGCAGCCCAGCAGCCAGGTGCCCTGCCAGCCACCCAGGGGGTCAGCACCAGCACCCAGACCTCTGGGGACAGAGCCCACCTCCCTCCCAGGGGGACACAGGTGCCACCAAGGCACTGCCAGTTCCCCCTGCCCCGCAGGACACTCACGAACCCCACGCCATCCCTCGCCCCTGCCCAGCCCTGCTGGCGTTTGCAGAGAGCCCGACACAGCCGCTCTGCC
>NW_010119245.1:578-6947 GCF_000699245.1 Pterocles gutturalis | reverse complement strand
GAGGAAGAAGCACTTTGGATGTGCTGCTGGGGCACAGGGCCCTGCCCAGCGCAGGGGGGAGCACCAGGGGGGGGGGACGGGGTAACAGGACCTGCACGACCTAAACCTGCCCCTTGCTAACCCCCACATGGCTCCCCAAAAACCCCGTGTGCCCGAGGGCTGGGGGACAGGAATGACACTACATCGTGCGTTGCCCAGGATGCCACGGCCGGCATGAACACAGAGATTTGGGATCCAAACAGCTCCGGCAGCCAGGAACTCCTGCCCAAGTCATTCCCCTTTTGGCTTCCAATGCCAAATTTTTTTTTTTTTTTTACTCTTTTTAAACAAATCACTTCTGATTTTGGACACCTCCATACCTGGAAGAACCCTGGAGGCACCCAGAAGGACAGGCGGGCATCTGCCTCTCGGCGCGGTGGTGAAATTGGGCAAAGCGTTATCTGCTTCGGGAAGACAACTTCATCTTCCTCCATCCCCCACCGCTGGGAGCTGGAGGCGTCACCTCCAGGCATGTTTTTGCAAGATCTCCTGGGTTTTTATTAAAGGAAAAAGTCCAAAAGAAGATTTGGGAGCTTTTAAACACTCAGCTACACTTTGGCCTCTGCAACCAGCCTGCCTTGAGGAGGGAATACTCCATTCCCAGGGAAAAACCGAGTCCAGCAAGTGCTGGGGAGCATCCCTGCTCCTGCCACCGCTTCCCAGCGGCATCCCTCTGCTCCCTTGCCGTTCATCTGCAGCTGCAGGAATCGCCACTTTCTGGGAAGTCCGGAAAACACTCCTGAGCCCTGATGCAGCTCAGAGACACACCTAAGGAAGAGAGACGCGATTTTAGGAGAAAAGCCACATAGCTGTGGCTTCCACCGCTGCGCTGAGATCGTGTGCTCAGGCCGCTACCACATTACAGCTGGGCACTGCAGGGTGCGACAGGGCAGGAAAACCGCACGAAGGGACTAGAACCTTCCCTTGTTGGTGGCAAGAACAAACTCTCGCAGTGAGAACTGACCACTGCAGAGCCCCAGAGCCAGAGCTCTCTGCTTGTCCCTTCGGCCACGAGCAAACTGATCCTGATGGCTCTCTGGTTCCTGCAGCAGCTCCGCTCCGAGCAGCCTGGGCTGCCGGTTTCACAGATGCTCCTCAGACCTGTGCGAGACTCACATCCACCTCAGTGCTGTCCCCCGAAAAGCAAGGGCGAGGCCAAGGCAAGGATTCACGCCGACCCTCAGCGCTGAGCGTGCCAAAGCCACAGCCACGGCCCCAGCTGTTCAGACTCCTGCTTAGAGCAGGATCCTGGAAGGCAGCTCACCCAGAAACACGTACCCACCGTGGGACACGCGCTGGCAAGCAGGGAAAAGGAGGCGGGAGGACACCTCCCCATCCCTGGAGGGGTTCAAGGCCAGGCTGGATGAGGCTTTGAGCAACCTGGGCTGGTGGGAGGTGTCCCTGCCCATGGCAGGGGGTGGCACTGGGTGGGCTTTAGGGTCCCTCCCAACCCAAACCAGTCTGGGATTCCATGACCCAGGCAGACCCTGCCCAGCTCGAGCCCCCCACCCAGCCCCTCCCTGCCAGCCCTGCGGGGAGGCACCAGCACCGGGAGGTGCAGTGTCCCCAAGGGGTGCCCAAATCCACCCAGGCCATGAAAGGAGCAGCTGCTGTGGCATCAGCCCTGAACAGCTCTCCTTTCCATAACACCTGGGGCTGGAGGAGGGACTGGAGCTCTTCACGACACCGGGAGAGGCTGACCTGCTGCTGCTGAGCGCGGGAACCACTGGATTTTAAACATCTTTGCAATTAAGCGGCGATCCCGTTGGGGAGTTCAGGACCAGGACGCTTTAAGCCTGGCACCAGCCAGTCTGTCACGCTGGGAAGAGCTAACATTAACTCCCCACAGCAGCGGCACAGCGAGGTGGGGAAACTCACCCCACCCTCCGCGCGGGTGCCCGAGCACCTCCCGCCAGCCTCCCACCTCCTGCTCCTTTTGCACGCAAGCCGCCTGCCGAGACGACCGGTTTAGCTCAGAGCTCGGTTTGGAAAGGCACAGCTTAAAATATCACGGAGCAAAAAGGTCTACGGCCATCGCAGGCTCCCAGCCTGCTCCGGGGACCGGCTCCCTCCTGTTCTCCCTGGGCACAGCCCTTTCCCAAAGCTCGCAGCCAAGGCCAGCGCTGGCAGAGGCTCCATCGCTGCGCATTCCTGGGACACCCAGCCTGCTGCTGGCACCCCAGCACCGCCAGGCCTCGCCCAGCCGCCCGATGCCAACTGAAGAGTTAACGGGCTGCTGAAAGCATCCCGGGGCACGCCGAGGCCTTGGGAGAGGAGCAATCCACCCCTCTCTGAACAAGAGTTTGTTTGAACCATTTACAGATAAACTTGGTTCAAAATGGGAAGTGACGGTGGAAGGTGTTTGGGTTTTACTCAGTTCATTCTCCCTCCCCTGCGTAAAATTTTAGAACAGTCTCTGAAAACCAGTCTGGCCAACCAGAGAAATTTACCCAGGATAAAATCTCTTCCCCAGATGTTCGCCCCGGCAGAGCGAACGCCCCACAGGCCCCCCGCTCTCCACCCGCTCTCCGGAGGCACGTGCACGTGGCGCAGCGGGAGGGCAGCACGCCGGGCACGAGTGGGGCGAGAGCTGGTGAGCACACAGCGGCCTCGGGAAATATTCCTCACTACGTGTCCCTGCACCGGGCGGGGGGACAGCCAGGCCTGTGGGGGCCACCACCACCTTCAACAGACAGGTAACGCTCTCCCTGACGAACCCCAGGAGCGATCGGTGCGGGGAGGAGATGGGAAACACCTCCGCAGCCAGTGCTTCGGGCTGCGATCAGCTCCGAAACATCACGCACAGCGTGGAGGGGCTGAGGAGGAGGGAACTCTGCGAAGGAAGCGAGGGCTGCCTGCCCCGTGCGACGCTTCAACACCGCACGCTGGCCAACAGCCTCAGTGCTGGTGGTCACAGGCGGGTGCCAGCTCCTCCTGCCGCAGGAGGTGACAATCCCGGCCCAGGGAGTTATAGCGAGGACAGAAGAAGGCCCTTCTCACCTAGACGGAGCTCCCCGAAATTGCCGCATCCAATCTTCTTGCCGACCCGGAAGTTGGGACCCACCATTAAGACTCCCGAGTTGGTTCCAGCACTCCGGGTTCCATGACTGCTCCTTCCTCCACCTGTCTTGGACATCCTTTTACCTTCCTCCAGCTCCCCTTTCCCTCCTCTCTTATCAAAATCCATAAGTTTGTGATACCCCGGCCTCTCCACGGTTACGCTGCTGCCATACAAATCCCACAGCTGCCGAAAGTTGAGGGGTGAGGAGAAAAGAAGCAGGGTTCTTCTTGGTTAATACACCATCCCGGTGAGCGATGGGAGGGCGGAGCGTGGAGAAGGAGGGATAAGCGGCCACCCACGGGTGCTGGGCTACTGAAATGTTAGTGCTTTCCAAGGTCCCACCGGGATTGTCATCGTCGCCCGTTACAGGGAGCTCTTTGGTGGAGAGAACATCCTGCGGAGAGGGTCCTCCCAGCGTGGCTCCTCGGGCTCCCAGCTGTAGAAAGGAGAAGGAGAAAATTAGCACAAGGAAAGGAGGAGGTAGAGGACAACAGGGGGTTGTGGGGTCCAGGCTCCTGACCCCAGCTCCGCAGAGTCCCTCCGATACCTTCCCTGCATCACAGCTAACTCCCACCTCCCACGGCGATGAAGGGTGGGAGAGGCTGGGGGTCAGGACATGGCAGGGTGCCTCGTGTCTAAGGTGCTGCATAAATAACTAACTAGAAGTCTGGCCACACGTGAAACTTTTGTTGAGCATCTCCAGGTCAGAGTCACTTGAGGAGAACAACATTTGCACGGGGAAGGGCTGCTGAAGGGAAGATCATCCAGGATGCTCCGGCCCTGGAGGGGTTCAAGGCCAGGCTGGATGAGGCTTTGGGCAACCTGGGCTAGTGGGAGGTGTCCCTGCCCATAGCAGGGGGTCGCACTGGGTGGGCTTTAAGGTCTCTCCCGACCCAAACCAGTCTGGGATTCTGTGATTCTATGGACTACAGCAGAGGCTGCCGCTGGTCAGACCTGAGAGTCCCCAAACGAGGAGGACACACGTAGCCACCGCATTACAGGGCAAACCACGCCAGGCGTGGAATTTCCTCTGAAGTGAAAAGAGGATATTCTGGGAGCAACCCTGTGGGTCCAGAGGCTGTGGCCAGCTGAGTCAGAGCGCTTCCCCGGCACCAGCCTCCGCTGCGGCTGGGCTGGGACCTTTGTGCCAGCAATCCGGCACCAGGATATGCGGGAAAGGGCCCAGATCCGAAGCAGCCGTGCGTGCGTGGGGAACGTCCACGCTCAGGGCTCCCACGCCAGCCCACGCAGGCCTGCCGGGCTGGGGTGAAACAGCCCCTGGCAAACAGGAACCCAGGACTTACGAACATCTCGCTCGCTTCCACGGCAAGCTCCTGATTGCCACCACTTCCTCCGCTCTCGCAAAAGAACCTAAATTTTAATTGCAAAGCTCTGAGTGAGGCATGGGGCCAGCACGGCTGCTGGCCACAGCCTGGGCAAAAGCCACTGTGACACTGACCGACCATAACCGGTGGCCGTGTTGGCTGTTTGCTCATGGGGCGCGCAGCACCCGCCCGCACAGCTCCCAGCACTTCCCAGCAAGGCTGGCGGGAAGTGCTGGCGGTGGGGTAACCTGGGGTTCCCCTTGGCCCCCAGAAACAGGCAGGGCTCAGCTCAGCCCCTCAAACCGGGGAGCTCCCTCCCCTGCGCACACCCCTGCTCGCTGCAGGGGGGTGGCACTAGGTGACCTTTACAAGTCCCCTCCAACCCAAACTATTCCACAATTATACAGTATCGGCTCCGCACAAGCCCTCCCCGTGCAGCTGACTACACTCACACGGGAACAGCCCAACATTGAGCCCAAATCATCCCCTTGCTCCCTTCCAGAGGGGTGGGGTGACAAGTCCCATGGACCAGCTCTGTGCTCAGGGAACCGGGTTCCCAAGAGCGAGTGGTGCTCTCTGTCCATCCAGCATCCCACCGGAGCTGCCCGGGGCGAGGTCAGGCTCGGTTCCTCCTTGCAGGGACCCGTGCGCGGGAATCGGACGGAGCATGCCAGGAGCAGGACAGCCGGGAAGCCAAACACGGGCTGGAAAGCGCAGAGGGTCAAGCAGGAGCCACGTGCACACCGGGAGACTACATGAGAGACAGACAGACAGACCGGCGCGCACACCTCGCTTCCCCCAGCATTCATCAGCTCTGGTTCTGCTCCCAGCTCAGCCCTTGCTGCGTTTGGAGCGAGCTCAGCTGGGAGGCACCCCCCTATGGTCCCCCCAAATCCACTCCCCCTCTCCCCACCTTGCTCCGCTCCTCTCTGGGCTCCTGGGATGCCCATCGAGAGCCCTTGCTGCCACGGCCTCGTTACCTGCGGGTTAAACAAGCAAACCCACGCCCCTCCAGCGCTCAGACTCCAGGAAATGAGCACACTGCAAGTTCTGACGCTTGGCCAAACCCCGTAAAACTTTTTATTGGCTCTCAATAGCTATTAATAACAAAAAAAATAAAAAGGCTTCTTGTGCTAAAGGGTGCTTGGGGGAAAATGGGGAGGGTCTAAGAGCAACAGAGGGAAAAAAGACACTCAAGATGGGGTTCTGTGTGGGGGAAGGACCAGCCGCGTAAGGGTCCGTGGGTGGGGGGCTGCTCCATTCCCAGTTCTCACCCGACAGGGAATCCTCGCCAGGGCCCTGCCCACAGCATCCTGGCAGAACGCCGCTGCTCCCTGGAGGGACGGGAGCTGCAGGCACCGGGGGTGCAGGGTACTGGCCCAGCTCCCCGGGGTAGTTATGGGTGCAGGACACCCATCTGTGGGACCTGCCTGCTCCAGTATGGGGGAACCAGGCTTCCACGTGGGATGGGAGCCCCCTTCTTCCCCCGCAGGCTCCATCCTCCAGGTCAACACCTCCGCATCATCCCAGAGCACAGCAGCCCGGCTCTCCAAGGCCACCACCAGCAGGCCAACGCCTGGGGACCACCCTGCTGCACCCAGCACCTCTCAGCCGAGGGAAACTGAGGCACACAGAGCCCTCCAGGTTCCCTAAAGGCCACGTGGGCAGCTGCGGGCCAGCTCCTGACCCGAGGCTCCCTTCCCCCGGCAGGCAGCGGGCTCCGTCCCGTGCCAGCAGGAAGCAGGGTGGGAGCGGCAGCGGAGCAGGGCTTCCCTGCGCTTTGTTCTCCCCCAGCCCCGAGCGCACACGGCCGACACGTGATATCCTGCTCATTCTTTGCTCCCTCGATAATTTCCGCCCCGGGGTTCGGCACATGGTGCTGCCCTCCCGCCCATCTCACACTTCACCCACCTCTGCAAGGGCACCGGGAGCCATTCCCCGTCC
>NW_010119245.1:0-537 GCF_000699245.1 Pterocles gutturalis | reverse complement strand
GGGGGCCACCTTCCCCGGCCACGGCTCCTGCCACACACCAGGAAGGGGAAGGATCTGGCAATGCACGCCTAGGCCATGCTGCTTCATACCCCATTTTCGTTTTGAATCAGACCTTTATGTTCAGTTCAGTCCCGGGGGTTTTCAGGCCCAGACTGTTTTCACAGAGTCAGGCGGCCGACAGCCAGAGCTGAGGGAGCTCCAACCCCCACGCCAGAGATTTTTTTTTTTTTAAAGAGTTATGAGCCAGTCTCTGCAAGGGAATTTCAGACAATGGAGTGAGACGGAGCCCTAAGAGAAGGGAAAAAAATACATTTCTGGGACATACTGCTTCCTGCAAGCAGCAAGAGAGGGTGCTGGCTTCCCCCAGCCCAGGCAAACGCAGGCACAGCACCGCTCTCCAGCTCTGCCCCGGCCTCAGGACCAGCTCTCCCCAGTCAGTCTGGCTCCAAACCCCAATTTCAGGCAGCTTGAGCCAAGGCAACGACCAGCGAGGCCATGGCCCTGACCCCCGTGCCGGGGCTGCGTGCCAGCCCGCTG
>NW_010119244.1:0-9114 GCF_000699245.1 Pterocles gutturalis | reverse complement strand
ATATATATATTCTCTTACCTAATTGGTACTTTGCAGCCTAGATCTATAAGGCCCATCAGAAGACTTCTTTCCCTTCCACAAATAATTCTTGCAGTTCTAATCCAGACCCAATGAACACTTTAATAATGATGATTCTTGTTCTATATTTTAATAAATAATGTGACTGAATGCAAAGTTAGATTAACCTTCACTCAGAGCACCTGGCTGAAACGTCACCTTTGCATTTCTTCCCCCGCATTGAACTGGCAAACCATTTGTACACGCAAATGAAATAATAAATATTTACCTCCTTACTGCACTTCCTGTGAGTGCAGATTTTTCTGGAGGAATGTGGGACAGACCTGGAAGCTGATTCAGTCCATTCTGAAACCTTTGGCCCATGACAGGGTGACCAAATCAATACCTGTGACTTGCTGTGCTCTACCACACATCATATTAAAGCTTAATGGACAAGACCATTGGAGGCAATCTGGCAGTGACCAGAAGATTCTTTTGTTCAAATCTCACCTGTTTTCCAAATCAGCTGTTGAAAATACGTTTGGGCCATCTGTGTCCCTATCTGTTGCTGTCCCTTTCGTATGAGCCATACTGTTAGAATTTCACTTGTTGAATAGCACCCTTTCTTTCTCAGCCTGCTTTCAGACCCAGATCTAGACCTCCTCAACACCATGCTCTGACCTGACTCTTCTTGTCCTCTGGCCCTGGAAAGATTGCTAATAATATAGTGCTACGTTTTTCCTAGTGAAGTTCAGTGATGAATATTGTACTTCTCTGGATCATTTCTTAGGCTTTCTGCAGCAAAAGTCCAATATATTCACAATTCTGAATTTTCCAATTTTGATGTTAATTTTGTTGTAGATTTTTTTTAATAATAGCAAAATAAGAAACTTCTTTCAGTATTATTTTGAAAATCATCATAACCATCATATATCCATGTTGTGAGAGAATACGCAGTACAGTGGTGCCAGGCAAGAATGTCCTGAATAGTACATCCATTGCACACAGTGTGAGTCATAACCCAAATCTTTTTTCTAGGGCATCTTTTGACTGTGCTTATGAGTGGATTGCTATCTGGTGATCTAGTGATCTTCAGAGGAGAAAAGCTGCTTAACTGGAGAGAAAAAAAATAACAAAAAGAAAAAAAAAAGATAATGCCATCAAGATTAAATTCTTCACCAATAGCTAATATCAGTGTCCACAAAACTGATGCTACTTTTTAATCAATAATACGCACTGATAAAAAGGAGGTTGTGTGTTCCAGTGCGGAAACGCCAAAATATTTACTCAACCGTCTGTTTGCTTGTATAGTAGCAACCAATCTAGAATTTTATTTGCAAACTGTGAACAAAGATGAAACACTAAAATAGCTGTGAAGTTTCCTTTTTTTTTTCTTTTCTTTTTTTTTCATTTTGGAAATCCTTTCCACAACTGTCCGTTTAGTAAATTAACACATATTTAAACTTCAGGTATTATACATGATAACTCTATAAAGTAGACAGAGTCATTTTACTTACTCAGAGGCAAAGTAGAAGCGCATTAGCACGTAATGCCAGCAAAGCTCTCAGAACTAAAGCAGACCCTAAAGCTAGCTTTAATTGTCCTGGCTGTTTGGGCACAAACACAGAGATATGGTGCCATCTCCTCTGCACTGCTTGGCCAGCCTGCCTGGAAAAGAGACATCATGTAAGGACAGACTGGCATAAACCCTCGTGCTCCGTTCCTGGGAACACCATGAAAAAGCAGATTCAAACTCAGTAGTACTGTGGGCCAGCTAGGAAAGTGAGGAAAACATTGGCAAAGCAACAGCTTTGGTTTTAGAACAGCTTGGAGACTTTCATTTTTCTTAGGCAGTTAAGAGTAAAGATAGTTGATAGGTGCTATGTAGATTAGTCAGCTTTGATGGTCTCTTTCTAATGATAAGATTGCTTTAAGTACATCTCTTTTTTTCTTCATAGAAGAACCTTCCTCAGGTCTTAACAGATGGGTTAAGAAGAATCACTTGGTGATGATCAACAGAGTGACTCTTGTTTTTTTCAGGAACATAATTTAGCGATGAGTGTGTACAATTGGCCTGTGTGACTGTCATGTTTATACAAAGGCCAAAACTGATCCATGGCTTAAATATGTTACTTGACCATTTTCCATGAGCTCTAATACAGAGAGGAGAAGGTGAAGCACAGAATCTACAAATGTATCTGATATCTTGTAGCTGTAAAAGGAGACAATATTGGATGATCCCCCCCCCCCCCCATGTCTAAGAAAGTAATGTACGTATGAAAGAAAGCATGATATTGTAAGCTTCTAGGATGGTCTGCAGCCAGAAAGTGGTGATTCTACCTACTGAAATAGAATAGGCAATGTGTTCTCAACAAGAAGCTATTGCCGAAAGGAGAAACTGAATACATATTCTGTAAAAAACATGGGTTTCGGTCCTGTGAATTGCTCATAGTTGAAACTAATATCACTTAGGAGAATGTAGAGCACTTGAAAATGCACAGAACCAAGACCCTAGAAAATTCAGTTGTCACTTTTCCATCCACCCCCCCATCTGATTTTGTGTAAGATTCATATTTGAAATTTTAGTTATAAAAATTTTTAAAAAGCAAGAAACCAGAATTTCTTGCCAGTAGCACTATAAATAGAAGAAACATTTTTTTTAAAAGGTCTGATAGCACTGTTTATTATGTTGTGTTCAAATCTGAACAGTGTTTTCTACCTGGTGGTGAAAACATATTAATCGTTCTTTTTTTTTTTTACCAATCTGTGATGGACTGATTACTGGGACAGGGCTAGTTATAAGGGGTTCATAAAAGGTAACTAGGAAGAGCAAACTCCCTGTTGGCAGCCTTTTATATGCCTTATAGAGGTTGTCATAACTTATGGTTAAAATTTGTAGGTGTCTGCATATCAAAAAAAAAAAAAGAAAAATTGTGCATTGTTTGGTTTTATTGTTTAACTCCATTGTTCAGAGTCTGGATTACAAATAAACTGATTCATTGCTGTCTACTTGTGTCCTAATGTGCAAGCTCAGAGACCTCAACAGAGATCCACTGAAGTTCATTAGCTCTGATTGTAGCTTCCAAGTCTGTTTATTAATTGATAAAAATACTAAACAAAGACTTTAAAGGATCATCATCACTCCCACAAAAAAAAAAAATTAAAAAAAAAAAATAAAAAGAAAAGGAAAAAAGGTCTGGATGCCTGAGCTGAACTGCCAGACGTTGTGTTTAAATTCTCAAAGACAGTGAGTGAGATCTGCACAGAAGCTCAGAAAGAGCATCTATAGGTTGAACATTTTCTCACATATCAGTGCTCTCACAGGCTGGCATGTCAGAAGAGGCTTTGCAGCTTTGTTTCTTAGGGTGTCACAAGCCAGCACAAGCATGCAAGCCTTCTACATTGTATGAAATTTTAAGAAAAACTGATCTCCTAAGATAAGAGTATGAAGGAATTGTCTAAATTCTGCTGGTTTTCTTCCATCCATCCTTCATCTTGCTGCCATTCAGAAGGTTATATTTAGATGGAAACTTTAGACTTCAAAAATTATCTCCTGCATAAAATTTTTTGAAAGATCAGTTTGGGGTGGGGTTGTGTGCTATGTTCTCATAGACTTTCACCTACGAAGTGATCTACCATTGAGAAGATCTGCACCCACACACAAGTCTCTTTCATTGTAAATCTGGGGCCTAAATGGAGTTTTTCAGTGCAGATTGTTGCAGTGAAGATAATTTTTGCTATAGTTTCTATTGTACTTGAGCTTTTAGAAGTGCTTCCCCTTTCTGGGCCTCTACATTCATACAACAATTCATTGTTTCAGATGGGAGCAGCAAAAATAAGCATTAAGGTGGATGACTGGGTGAATGGAAGGATTGAAGCTCTCAAAGCTAGCAGTGAATCTTTAACATACAAATTACGTGCTTCTTCTCTCAGCCTGTCCAACTATTTTGGTGCCCCTGACAAGAGCTCATTGATGGGCCGGCATATCTCTCTCTTAAAGTGAAACAATTTTTGGAGAATATCCTAATCTGCCTGTCTAGGATCTTGTATTAACACTCATTGCCATTGTATCTGAGCACTTCCCAAGTGTCAGAACAACAATGATATCTCTCTCTTCCTTCCCCGCTGGGGATGGAAACAGTTTGTTCTTTCCTCATAAGGGAACTTGAATGGGGTCAGAGAGCCAGGATGGTTAACAATATGGTTTTGTAACTTAGCTGGATGGGTGGATTTTATACCCATTGTTGCTTTCTTCCTGCTTTGTGGCGGTTGCACGCTCACTTGCCAGCTTCCCTTTCTGGTCATTGGCACAACTCAGGAAAGGAAAGGAAGGTCCTAAGTGGCTGGTTGCAGAAGTGAGACTGGGAAGAGGCGAGATGTTGCATGAAGCAGACTGATAAGGAAAAGGCTTGATGACATGGTCAGATAGAGGAGCTTTAAAAGGCTAAAGTCAGATCTGCTGAGAAGGATTTATTCCAGCACCAAGAGGTCATGTATTTTTCTCTTATGAAGCCCCATAGGAATGGGCAGAGAACGATGTGAAATGCCTAATAGCAAGGAAGGGGAGTTAGTTGTCTCTCACAAATCAGTGAAAAGAGTGTCATACACTGAACTGTATGGGCAAATGTGCGTGGTGGACGTCATATATCTGGGGGCAGGGCCCAGCTTTTGCTGCAGTTGGGTGCTGCCTAGTAACTTCTTCTCCCAAAGGCAGCAACTTTAGCAGGGTCATTCTAGTAGGCAGGTCATGATGCCAAAAAATGACTCTGAAAATATTTGTGGGGAAAAAAGATTTTAAAATCCAGTGCTGAGAATATGTTCCTGGGCAAAGGTTTTATGTGTTTATTTAGCTAAAAACATTTTATCTGTGCTTATGTACCCTTTGCATGAGAGCTCCGAGAGATTGCATCCTTTGTTCCCCTGAGAGAGGCTTGGTGGCAGAAAGGAAGCAGCAGAGGAAAGACAGGGTGGTGCTGAGAGACTCAGAGCTGGAGGACTGCAGGGTGCAGGGTGGATTTGCCTCATAAAGGCAGGACACCACATTGGCTCAAACATGTCAGGCATGCTGGTTGCATGGTCAGAGCAGAGGAACACCATATTCTCAAGCATTAAGTATTGTTAAGCTTTCTAGAGTGTGTGAAATACAGGGGGTTTGCATTTCTTCTTTGAGAAGATAATATTTCCGGGCACTGTGTGTCCACCCTGACTCACCATACAAACAGCAAGAGTGGCACAAATAAGTGATAACAACACAGTGTTAGGCTGTGGTCCACAGTGGTCAGTAATTCTGCAGGATTCTTAATGCAGTGAATATTTACAGTATGAATTGTTGCCAGAGCTACAGGCACATTGTTGCTAGAACAGCAAACAGCAGAGAGCTGAAAATACCAAAGGCCAAAATTTACTATTGGGTTAAATCTGAGAACTGTGTTATTTTTTTGAGGGACTCCCTCATGCATAACCAAATTACCAGCATATACTGCTTGATGTCTGGCCATATGAACCCTTTGCTTTCTCAGTTTTTGTAGTAAAAGATTCCTCCAGATCTACTTTATTTCTTTTTGGAAGGAAAGTGCCTGGTCTTTGAGAGGGCTTTCTCTCCCTCTTGTTTCTCTATTTATTTTTTAATCCTTCCTTGGTTTCTCTTACCTTTGGTTCACAAAAATTGATGTTCTTAGTAGCTGTCAATGCACAGGATGCCCCAGTGCTAGCTGGTGATTGATAGGTCCTTTACGGAACCCATGTTGTCTTTCTACATCCCCTTCCCTTTCCGTGTTTCATTTCCTTTTCCCCTTGACTACACAGTGGTTTCCAAACTGGATGTCTTTGACACTGCTTTGGCTTTAAAAATACTTCAAATTTACATGTTTTTGGAGTTCTAGAAAGGAAAAGAGGATGGTTGAGGGCTTTTGTCTTCCTCTTATTTTCTGCTAGTGTGTGAATTTCCTTGAATTCCCGTGCGAAAGAGAACAACATTCACAAGAAACAGCTTTGCTGGACTGACCAGTAGTTAAATCCTGAGAATTTGCACAATTACTCACTCACCTGTACTATAAATGCAGCAGTCAGAATATCTCCTATAATCTCCATCTTGCAATTCAGAGTTTTTGATTCAGACTGCAAAAAATGTTTAGATCAATATCAAAGGAGATGAGCAAATACAGGTATCCACCTCTTACTGGGCTTCTAAAGCTGCCAGAGGATGAAAAGCCTTCCTTCTTGCAGCTGCCCGTGCAGTGGTGTCATCTCTCACCTTAGCTGAGGTTTGCACTATTCTGGAGAGCTCTGCACAGTGTATGTTAGGGATATTTTTCTGTAGGTATCTTCTGTCTCAGTTTTGATAGCTAGACTTGACTCCATTGTCCCATTTTCCTTTTGACTTTGGATTTTGTTCATATATTTGTTCTTCCATAAAGTGTAGCCAGAATATCAGAGGCAATTCTTTCCACATCACTCCCTGTGATAGTCTCCCCCCAATAACAGTAATAGCCTGGTTGGCTGGCAAAACCCCTCATCTGACAATCATTTGCAATTGTTTTATTTATATTATTGCAACTCCCTAAGCAGTTTCCACACATACAAACTTTGGTTGTATGTTCTGCATTTCCTGTTGAACTCTGCACTGTTCAAACTTGAAAATCCCTAGTGCTGATGAGACACCCCTGGGAATGGAGAGTTTTTAAGCCAGCCCTTCTCCACCTCCATAACTCTAAGTGATAGCATGAAAGAAATAGACAGCTGATTTATACAGCCTGGGAATGATTTATCTTTGTATAGAAATCTGTGTGTGGCTGTGATAGCAGAGAATTCTTATAGGAATGTGAACTAACCTCTGCAGTATTTTGGACAAAACTGCTGATAGAAGGAAAAAGAAGTGTCTCCTGACCACTCTGTTTTCACCTGGTAGAAAACAACATTGGCCATTAGTTGTTGACTAAGTTGCTGCCTTGATCCTTTTTGGCCTTGGAGACCAAGAACAGAAGTACCAAGAACTTAACATGACTCAGGTACAAGCAGTTACTTGCTACATTGAGAAACACAATCTAAACAGTTTTTTCTTCCTATTTACATATTAGCTTTGGCTTAATAGTTTAGGAGGATGATCCAGAAAATAGCTCTCATGCTTTAGTAGTTTCAGCAAACTTTTATGTGTGTTCACAGAACTGAGAGCAAAGTGAAGCTCACTCAAATAATGAATATAATTCCCTCGCGCATGCACACGTGTTTTCTACAGTCTACTGTATTTGTTAGCATGGGTATTTAAAAAAAGACTACACAGAAATTTTAGCCTGAGCTTTTTTCTTGGGCATGACCCAGCTTAACCCTTCTCCCTGTAGTGGGCTGCTCCTACACTCCATTCCCACAGGACTTTCCTCTCTTGAGAGCTGTTGTAATCTCCATAAATATCAGGCCAAACTACCCCGATCACTAATCATTACTCAGCATTTTCCAGGTGGAACAACAGCTGTTCATTTGGGTGTCGGGAACACACAGCAAAACTATTCCTGCTATCCCGTGACAATATATAATGTTTTGTTAGTTTTAAAATCAGTCCCCTAAAACATACAAAGAACTGAGGAAAATTCTGGGTGTATCGCTATTAAACATGCTTGTCTTAGTCTGTGTCAACAGAGTTGATAAATGCTGATGCTTTGTGTGTATGATTATATAGAGAATACATAGCTGACTGATTGAAACAAGAAAAGGACCCGCCATACAGGAGCATTTCTAATTCAGCTTCCTCCTTTAGGACTGAACAGCAGTTTTATCTGACAGAGAGTTTAGACAAGCTAAGAACTGACCCTGCATTCTTCTAACCATCACATCATCAAATAAAATACATTAGCTGAAATGTTTTGTGTTAGCAGTTTCCATAATGTGCCTTACCTTGAATTTGTGGTAGTATGCACCCAGTCTGTTACTGTCTGACGGAGGTACAGACACATGCTAGATCGTGGTAACTTGTTGTCTGGGTCTGAACCCCAAGTAAGGTAGCAAAATGGCAGATGTATAGCAGACTGGGTTTGAAAACAGGGTTCCTTAAAGGCATTTCTTACAGGCACTTCTGCTGCAAGAGCTCTCTAAGACAAAGGTTCTCTAGCACTATGATGGAAAGAGGTTAGCTGACAAAAAATAAGAGAACATCTTTATGAAGAGGCAACAATCCATTAGATAAAAAGCACTGTTTTGGAACCTGGAGGAAGAATAAATATACCTGATAAACCTTGTTGCTCTCATTGCCCTTCTTCTCACTCTTAAGATTCAGTCTGAGATTTCTGGACCACAAATGATTTTTCCAAGTTTAACTAGTATCTCCCCAAATACCAATTATATACATTATATATAAGTACATATAGTAAGAGCATATTTTCTTCTAACATTTTCTGATTTTGTTGTTACCTACCCTTCAAATGAGAGACTATGGGGGAGATGACATAACATTGCCCATGTAATCCTGCCATGATCCTTTGTTAAGCAATCCAGAATGCCAAAGAAAAAGCAGGAGGAAGCTGTTTTATAGACATTTTATCCCAGACATCCCTACTCTCAGGCATCCCTACTTAAGTCTTCAGCCTGTTGATCAGAGTTGGAGACCTGTTGTTCCGCATGCCTCTTGGCTTTTACTCTCCTCCTCTAGGCCACCTCTGGATCATGTTAATAGGTTTTGTTAGTGTCTGTTTTTTTTTTTTTTTAACCAGGATACTTTCATTTACAGTGTCTCGTTCAGATTTAGTAATGTAGTTATCAGCAGTCAGATTTAAATATCTTGGCCATAATGTTCATACTGCACTGAAATATTGAATCTGTTCTCACTAACAGGACAGTTTTTCACACATTAAAGGAATATGTCGAATGTTGGATCTGTTATATTCTTGAAGTGTTGGATCTCTCCCATACTGAGAGCACCAGTCTTTGTCATACATTGCAATTCAACAGTAAAATATTGAAACACTATTGAATCACATGGATTTTTCCCATGCCTCAGTCCTATAAAACACAAGAAACAAAGCTCAATTGGCCCCTTGAGCCTGAGACAATAATTCATCAACGCTGTTAAAAGAGAATATGTCTTAAAGTACTAACACAATTTTTCAGCTCTATATGTCCTCTACAAAT
>NW_010119243.1:30598-34997 GCF_000699245.1 Pterocles gutturalis | reverse complement strand
TTTTTTTAAAATTTGGTGCCTGTGTCCTTCGTGCTTTCTCTGTCAATTGGTAGAACACCAGGTCCCCCCTTGAACCCATGTAACCTTTAAGCATTCAAATAGGAAGAAGTTGTACAGGTTAATTACATATTTTTATGAAGAGCGATTGCCTATTGTTTTAGTTTTGCTGGCTTTATTTATGACTTCTTTCTTCTTTGCTAAGAGACAGCAATATCTGTCCTCCCTTTCTAGGTGCCCGTTTCATAGATGTTTGTCATGTTCCTCATTAGAGTTCATATCGAGTATGGAAGCTACATTCACCACCCTTGTTGCCCTTTTTGAATGTTTTTCAGTTCTTTTTTTTCTGTTTGGAGTAAAGGGAGGGGAGGAGGGATTTAGAACTATGTACTTAAGACTTGGGCAAGCCATGGTTTTCTCTGTAGTAGGAAGATCTTTTTGTCGTTGTTCTTTTTTTCTTTCCCAGTAATACTAAGCATTTAGGTTGTTCTTGACTGTTAAATTAGTATTTTGGTAGATTTGCAATAATCCCAAAATTTGTTTTCTGAGTAGTCGTGACAATTTCTGAGTAGTTATGAGTTCTGAGTAGTTTTGATCAGCTCAGAGCTCATTACTTTAAAGTTGGGATGTTTTCTTCCTTTTTGTGCATTGCTTTACATTTCACTGTATGGAATTTCATCTGCCCACTTTTTGGTAGGATGTATTAACCTGCAGCATTACCACACTGTTAAATCAGAGGCATTTTTTCTATATGTTTTGTTCTGCAATCTTACTCTAGTCATATCTAAAATTACATTTATAAAGGTATACAAAGATAGCAGCGGACATTTCTTTTAATCCTACAGCTTTTCTGTATGTCTAATTCTTCACATTAATTCTGTGCTAATGGCTAGTTAAAACACAATGCTCCTGTCAAAATTCAAATTTTTTCTTCATGCTGGAATTCAACATAATGCAAAAATTACTCCTTCAGTTTGATTACAGTTTAGTAAATGGTAGATGGGAAATTATCTCTTTTAGCGTTTGGGAGGAGCTATTTGGAGTCCCACTGTGGACAACAGGCATTCTGTATGGAAGTTCTGAGGGCGAAATACAATAGCTTTTTCATTTATTGAGGCTAAATTCATCACAAGTATGGTATTCACATCTGTATATTCTCACTGTATGTTGATGATTGTAAAAGACTGACCCATTCGTTTCATGAGGTCGCAGTGTTTGACAGAAATCGTATGGGATCTTTGTGGTCAGCTGTTGTGGGCATGCATCGTCCTGTTACATGCCTGCTGGGGGCTCCTCCGGCAAGCTCTGGTGTGGTTTGCTCTTTGAGGTACAGTAGTGAGTTTTTATAAATAAAAGCATTTTGCTTGTCCACCAACATACCTTATACACCTAAATATTGTTTTCAGTTGACCTAGTGATGCACTGAGAAACTGAAGAAATTTCTTGTTCAGAATGCTTGAGCAGGATTTCATAGAGTCACAGAAGGGTTTGGGTTGGAAGGGACCTTAGAGACCATCCAGTGCCACCCCCTGCCATGGGCAGGGACACCTCCCACTAGCCCAGGTTGCCCAAAGCCTCATCCAGCCTGGCCTTGAACCCCTCCAGGGATGGGGCATTTCCTTTTTTTTTTTTTTTCAGTGTATGATGGTAGGTGGAATTTTAAAACTCAGGCAAGTTGAAACAGTTTGAACTATGCAGAATAGTTTATGGATGATAAAAAGTAATCAAGGTTAGTATGTGTGTCACTGTCTGAGAACAGTCTGCGCATCTCATAGCAAGTTGTGTGAGATTGACTCCTGTTTGGTGTCAGTTCCACCGTTTGGGTTGGAAGTGGCAGCCTTCCGCTCTTGTCACAAATGGCTCATCAGCATTGTCTGTATGAAAGTAGGAAAGAATTTCAGGAACGTTGTCCTGTTAGGTTCACAAATTCTTGAAAAGCCCACAGTAGGAATGAAAAAATTCAATATCTGTTTTCAGCTGGCTTGTGACCAGTTCGTGTCCTATTTCTAGCCTTGTAGAAACAGATTCTGAAACCTGTAAATAAGTTCCTTATGGAAGCTCACCGCTGGGTGTGGTCATGTTTCAGTTTCATCGGTGTAGATGACAATCTCTCCACTGACTTCTGTGCCCCGAACAGCTGCAGTTAGTATCTTGACTATATTACTAGCATCTTCCTCTGGAAAAACTAATATTCTTGGATAACTTCTGCTTAGACTTACATGTCTGTAGACTGCTTAGTTAGGCTTTCAGAAGGCTGAACTAATCACAGAATCCAGATAACCCAGGAACAATCGTGAAGTCAAACCAGGAATCTAAACATTATGAAGCTAGGAAAAATGATCCAAAAATTTAGGCTGTGGAAGAACCCTATCAAAGGCACTCAGCTCAGAAAGAAGTTATCGAATGTTGCAAAGATGATTGGTAGTTGCCACAAAGGATACTTTGTGGACCTAGATCAGAGTACTCTTCTTGTGTTTAATGTATCAGTGATCAGCACTTCATGTGTTGCTGATAATATCAATAATTTTGAATATAGCTATAACTGCTGATCCTGTTTTACCTTCATAGGGATATTTTAAATTCTCTACAGTTGACCATTCCTTGGCTTATCAGTATGAAGTAATTCTACTGTTAAGTAGCAGTATCTAGCAATTCACTTCTGCTCTTTGTAGCGCTCCCCAACTACTGGAAATTCCTACATGATATCATGTTACTCCATTAAGTGATGATTGTTATCTCAAACCTAATGGATTTTAATTGTTAGGAGTATTGCAAATAATTCTTGCAGTATTAATTCCTTAGGTAAGAATCAATATTTCTCCTTTTTCTTAATAAAAGACTAATCTTATAGAACACTGATTCTTGACAGAATTTTTACTTCTTCTGTGACTCTTTATTCAAAACTGGTGGTTTCTCTTCTTCCAACTAGTTTCGTATCCTCCCCCTCTTCCCCTCTGTTTTTGACAGAACGTTTCTCAGTGCCTTTTAAACAATGATTTTGCTTCACCTAAGAGAAGAAGAGCTACAGTTTCCTTGCTGTGGAGGGATCTTTAAGTACAAAAATGTATCTATTTAGTTTGAGATTTTTCTTTTTTGGGAGCAGAGTTTTCTAAGCAGCTCATTCTGTGCTTGGTGGTTGTTTCAAACTAGAGATGAAAAATGGATGTAGGTTTTGATTCTTGACATTATGTAGAATTTTTTGTGCACTTTGGTAAATTGGTGGTCCCCCTTTTCCTGCAAGATGTTTAGTGCAATCTGTAATTTGATCAAATACACTTGATTATCCTACCTCCTAAAGTTTCCTTCAGTTGTGAACAGCACATTTCACAACTGCTAGTGAGTAACAAATCTGTACATGCTCCAAATTGATTATGAGAGATTAAGTCTGTTTACAGTCTGTGGACCATAATTGCTTGGGAGGAGACAGAGGAGGAAAGAAAGTTTTAAATAAGCATGGAAGCAATTTCTTATTGGAAGTATTTTCCCATTGGTTATGTATTTTGTAAGTATGTAGTAAGACAATGCAAGTGTGGATTTCTTTTTAAAAGTCTAAATATTCTTCATTGAATTTGATATGATGTCACTTGAGTTGCAAAATGGTGACGACCATAACTTATTGTGTGAGTTATAGATGGCCTAAATTGTCATAGAGAACAGGATATGTATTTTTTGGTGGTTTGTGTTCATAACTCACTTTAATGGCTTAGTCTAGCACGCTGTTCTGCAGTTTGAGACATGTGAGGAAAAGAATATGTTCTTCTTTCAAACATTACTGACTTTAGTTCTTTTAATGTAATTGGGTTTAAGTAGTATGAACTTCAATCAGTATTTCCATTTTTGTCAAGTTACTTTTCTGTGTGTATACAGACAGATAAAGCGTGTGCAATGAATGACACGGACATCCTGGGAAAGTTATTCAGATGGTTCGGCATTGGTCTTAACTATCACTGTTTCTGAAGTTGATTTACTTATTAGCTGTTTGTATTTTTAACAGGAAGACAGTGATCCAGCAGTTCATGAAAGCCTAAGCATAGAAAATACGTTATGGGCAAGCACTGTTGTTGCTTCAGGTAAGTGTTGCAATAGCAAAGCTGATAATGTATCTAAAAGCTTCTGTGGAAGTGTATCTTTATTTTTGTAATGTGAAATATGAATGGCTTTTGAAAATCTTTTTGTCTTCTGGGCTGTTAATCTCTTGCTTCTCTTTTGTCTGCCTTCCCATTGTTTTCATCATGCTACTCGCAATATTTTCATACCTTTTTAATTCTCCTTCATAGTTTTGGTTTTTCACTTAAATTTTCCTATTTCAGTAGTGCTGTCCATTGTACCCCACTAAGATCACTGACCTTTTTGTTTTAATTAAAACTTCAGGTTGTAAAGTGCTCTGTTCAGCTCACTGTGG